>NW_015385476.1:0-66804 GCF_001447935.2 Debaryomyces fabryi
TACATCATTTTCCAATTGCCCGCCAAATAGGAATAACTTTGAAGAGGTATTATGCAAGGAAATAACTCCAATAGTGTGTCCATATCTCCCATTTGGCTTGTTCAAAACATGGCTTGGTATGGTATATTTGCTGTTATTGATGTTAAATAAGTAAAAGTTATTATCGGGGAATCCATTGAAATCAGTATCAACTGTGTCCCCACCATAGATAATGTAAGCATTACCACATAATACCGAAGAGTGTCCTACCCTTGCCGGAGGATTGTTAAGGTTGACAACTTCAATGTTACTGGCTTCATATCCAGTAATTTCATCGTCCAAGGTCAGTCCCTGAGGGGTAATTTTCCAGGTATCTCCAAACACGGAGCCTTCTTTCAAACCTCCCATCAAGAATATTTCATTCTTATCACTAGCAACAGCAGCAGCAGAATGTCTGTATCTAGGGAAGGGTGAATTGACCAATTTGTGTCTCTTCCATGGCGTAGTCCCGTTTATAGTAATTGCAGGTGCAATTCTCAGTCTCGGCTGCTTCTTTGTGAGTACTGGGGAAGCTACTGGCGAACTCACCGGTGAGTCGTGAGCTTGGTCACTAGGGGAGGTGCTATCCATCGTATCATCGGCATACGATGTATTAGCTTCTTCAAGCCTTTTTTTGTTTTTGCCAAAAGTAAATCGTGCCATATCCTTTTGTAGATCGTGGTTGAAGATAATTGTCCTTTGTAGTGGGTATTAATACAGAATTTGGTTTAAACAAACTTTACCAGTCAAATTATAAAACAAACTTTAAAAAATGCATAAACTATCAAACAGCTATGAAAGAAATACTTAAATATGTCCACTTATTTTTTTATGTTGATGTTATGCTCTTCTTATTCAAATACTATGTTTAAAAACATACCATGATCTTATACATGTGACACAAAATTTTATAGCCATATTTTGCATACAGGTGAAATACTACCAGATTAGGAAATTATTTTAATAGTGCATTTTAGTCATGCCCCTCAATACATACTATATGTAGAAGAGGAGTTTAATAAATTACCAATTTGGGAAAGATAAATAGAATAAGTATAGGCCAAAGATATACGATTGGTATAAAACAAATTATATGGTGATGGACGATACCTAAAGCGACGACCATAGATCGTACATCAATATTGCAGTTTGGCGAGAAAAATACATAGGTTAGAAATATTTTGTTTACCTAAAATAGATAAAAGTTTTTTATGTGATATTGCTGGATTAGGTCCTATTCTATGGATTGGTATCAAATACTGGTTGAAACATATATATGAGGTATTGAAAGTAAAACAAAAGGAATGTGTTTATATTTTTTCGTCTGTTATATGGACGACGTTTTGAATAGGGTAACGAGAATTAAGAATATTAGACCGGAGTCTATGTCCTAGATCGGATAAATATGGTACATATGAGGGATAGAGAGAATACGAGATGCAGGTAGAATACTATATATATCACACGCACGAGAAATAGATTCAAGGGGATCAGTTTGCGGTATCATTACAGAGGAGGTTTAAACTAGTTGGCGAGTTAGGTGCAGAGGCTGCGAAACGCTTAACATGTCTTTTGCAATTTGCCATAACGAGCCATGGCCAACCCAAACTGGGAGATAAGTGGATGCAAGAACTGTAAAATGTAACATATAGATGTATTAAATGATACTTGTTGTAATTGTATCGAATAACTTCTAAAACGTAAACTCTTGTAATACTAAGTTTGAACTACAGAACAAACATAAGGAGTTTGATCTTTTAAAGCTTCGAGCAGATCTGACTAGCGACATGTATTTTGATTAAGTCAATTACAGAAAGATTCTTTATAAATTATAAAAGTAGGACATTCTTACTGAATGATCTAAATTGTCCTATCAGGCCAATAGGTGCAGATTTAGTATTCTTGCGTGCGAATCTTTTCGGATGAATTCGGAATGTTTTGTCTGTTCCGTTCCCTATGTTTGTATTCTAGGTTATTATCAGGCAATAAAACAGCCTACGATATACTTGTATGTTCACCAAATACAATTAGTATCATATGAGTAACTTAGGGTAGTTGCAAAACCCCCTAAGAGTTATCTCTAATTTACCTCATGTTCAATATAGTGTTAAGCATGATTTCTTCCTAAACGTGAAGGATATATAGAATAAACATAGCTCGGTTTAATAAATTGCTCCCTGGAAAGATGACCTCACTTTCCCGAATATTTACCACATATTTTGCATTAGTATTTATCATTTCGCAAGTAGGATTTTACGATTTTGCTGTCTCTTTAGCCTAAAACCAATCTAAGTGCGCAAACAATCGGAAAAATTTTCTGTGTGGGGGACTAAATGTGGAGTACATAACGAGTACAAGTGGGAAAACAAAAGGCTTCGATCTCCTTTGTTCTAATGACTATCAACAAAAGGAACCAAGTAAAAAAAGCTTAAAAACATAATATTGAGAGAAATAAAATAATATGAGAGAGATGAATTGTCATGAGGTGGATGCTGTATCATGCTACTCCGATACAACTGTGACTGAAAATGATAACTTTAATTTGAACACATTTAATAATTATTATACTACCAGAAACAGAATTGTAGATGAAGGATTGGAAATCGAGGATTATGAGATTAAAATCGTATCTAATAGCCATACCAGAAGTTTAAAATTATCAAGCATTAACAATTTCATACAGATGATTGTATCTCCACAAGATTTCCAACAATTATTAGGTATTCATCAAAATTCCCTTGAACAAATTACAGTCCAGCATTTAATTATATACGTGTTTTGCAATATGAGAGAACTTTTACTTGACACAGTGAAATATGTTAACCAGGTTAGACTACTACACTTGGGCAAGAAATATGCGATCGAGGATTTTACAAAGAACAGAAATATGTCATTGATAAATGACTTGAAGATTACAGAATGCCCTTCGTTTCATTTAGTCTTGACAGATTTGCCCATAAGCCCATTACCATTAATATCTAAAAAATTTGTGATTATGAACTTCTTCAATCATGAAGAATATACTGGGTCAGTAACATATGCAGAGGCGATAGTCAAAAAGTTTAAAACCAA
Organism: Debaryomyces fabryi; assembly: GCF_001447935.2. NCBI lineage: Eukaryota > Fungi > Ascomycota > Pichiomycetes > Serinales > Debaryomycetaceae > Debaryomyces > Debaryomyces fabryi. The sequence goes on from NW_015385476.1 coordinate 3,091, forward strand.
CACAAATTCAAGAAAATCTTCGGTTGTTTCAAACACTGAGACTCTATCTGATGTAACCACAACCAACGTGTCTTTGAAATCAGAAGGCAAATTTAAAGGGAGATTGAAGAGATTTTGCAGGTTTTAATTTCATAATCTGTATAGTAATCATCAAAAAATCTCTGGGAGTATTAAGGTAAGTTAAGTAATTTTATGTACAATAGTCACTACATCATGTAGAATCCATACAATAGGAAGGAAATTAAATGGTAATAAGGCTCAATAATGCACTTAGATAAACAGCTACGACTGAAAATTGACAACTAGTATGAAAAGTCTCGTATAGTCTTGAATATAATAAATCATGTTATTAAAAAATTACAAGTAGACGCTTATTATATATAGCCTAATGAATGCACTATGGTGCGTACATATTAATATTAGAATTATCATATGATACAGCAATACTTTATGTTGGAGAAACTTACCAATCAGCGGAATCACCCCACCCATCATCCTCCTCAACGGTAAGGTTTAGCTTGAGAGTCGACCCTGGATTCTTTTGTTGCTTAGCTCCTAGCTTCAAAGTACTGGCTTTTTTCTGAGGCTTTAAGGGAGTAGGTGAACTTTTTGAGGGTGTAACCTTTGACTCTTCTAATATATTATTGTCAATCTCAAGATCAACATCTTCATTCCAACCATCATCCTCAAAATTCCAATCTTGGATATTGTCAGTACTGTTTTGCTGATCATTAATGTTTGATTTGATGTTGTTTGCCGATGGCAAAGCAGGTTTTGTCAAGTCCGGCGTAGAGCTATTAAAATCGTTGTTCAATTTACCATTTACAGCAGATGTAGATATTAATTTATTCACCACATTCCACCCGAATGAAGAACTTGATACAGGTGCTTCTACTACTTTCTCTTGAGCGTCTTTGCTCATTGGTGCATGTTTCTTGAAAAATTCTTTTTCTTCTAAATCTTCGTCTTCTTCATCTTGAGGAAGCGAGGCAGAATGTTTCTCGACCGACTGCAAATACAAGTCGAAAACTCTTTTTGCCTCAACTCTGACTTTATAAGATTTGTTATCCATTAATGAAATAGCCAAATGTCCTAATATTTTTCCACAAATTTCATCTAATGAAAATTCATCAATGAGTTTTTCAAATCCAGACAAAGCCATCATTTTGCATGGCGTAAAAGAATCTCTCAACGACTTGGATAATGCAGTTATCAAGACATTGTTTTTAGAATTTTTATAGATCTTATCTGATATCTTTATAATCAATATTAATGTATTCGTTCTAATTGAAGGCTTTGGATCCATCTGTGATTTTGCTAATACCTTTAGCAAATCTTGGTTAACTTGTTTTACAGATACTTTATCAATAATAGTAGTGATAGATTTTAACGTAGTTTCACGAATCATAAAATTAGTGTCTTGAAAGCCACTGATCATGTCATAAAATATTTTCAGTTGAATATCCGATTCAGTTAAATATGCTGAATAAGATGGGAGGTGAGTCAATAAGTTTAATCTAATTGTTCTATCAGCCAAGCTGAAAGTTTTGAAAATAATTGGTTTCACCGACTTACAAAATAAATCTGTAGGCAATGTTGATCCAAATCTCAATATATAATGTAAAATTACAGATATAGTTTCTTGCCTTTGTTGATGTTCCTCTGGGGTAGAATTTACTGTTGGTGCTATTTTTGACAAATTATTGAACTGACTTACAAGCTCAGGTAAAAGCTTGTGGTCTAGCAAACCTGGTGGGAATTGAATGCTATCATTCTCGGATAAGTAAGACGCAAGACCATATTTGAAAAACTCACGTTTTTCTTCGTCGTTCTTGAATTTGATTTCCTCTAGTTGGGTATTAAATTGTACTATTTTGTTATTGTTGAAGAATGTATTGCTATCGCTTAAGAATTTATCTACTGTAGTTCTTAAATTTGGCTTATTCGAAATAAGTCTTTTGTAATGAACATTTAACTGCTTTGGAATCTTATTATTCGATACCAGTAAATCCAGTTGTTGAACTTTACCGTCAAAAGTATCAAGGGTTAATATTTTGAAGATGAAAGCTCCATATAAAAATGAATCAAACTTTATAGGAAACTGTCTTATGGAATCTACTCCCAGATTTAAAACATCTTCCGGTACACGATTTTCAAACCCTGGCAATCTATTGGAATGTCTGTAAATAGGTTGATCTGGATCAGAATTGAGATTAGTCAATAATTCAAATCCAAATAGCTTCCAGTCTCCTGCCGGAGTAACAAATACAGAATTATTAACATCAACATTTCCATGTAAACATTGGCATTTCATGTTAATAAACAGTAATGATTGACCAACCGAATAAATCCCAAATAATTTGGCATCTTCAGAAATCTGACTCTTATTATTGCTTAAATAATTCTTCAAGGGTACAACTTGTTCTGTTATAATATATAAGAAGTTGTCATTTTCGATAAAATCAATTACTGATATAATTCCTGGGTGCTTAATCAATTTCGCCTTCTTGAAGCAATTTTTGGCTAAAGCAACATAGTCATTCAGTATATTCACAGGGTCTTTAAGATTAAATTCAAATATGGTAACTGGAGCATTATCGTTTTTTGGGTTTACACCATCATATACTGTCCAGATTGATCTGGTATCTGGGAAGGAAAGGGGAGGGTCAACAATCTTTTCCTTAATAGTATACGGGATAGAAGATCCCGTTAATGTACTAAAGGTCTTAGATAGAAAATTCATGCTACTTCTGCCGAATGTAAGTGTTAGATTTACTTATCTTTTATAGACAGCTTGTTGAAGTACGCGCAAAATATTTCGTGTTTCGTAACTATTCATAAACTAAATACTAATACAGATATTAATAAAGAACGATTGGACACTTGATGACACCATAAATCACCATGATGGCTCAATCTTTGAATCATTTAACTCGCTTATGGGCTTTATTCTCTTACCTCTACCAAGAATTCCTTTATTTGAATTCTTATATAAATCTTTGAAGTAATTAAGTAGGTCCTTTTCATCCTTCGGTAAACTATCTATCTCCTCTCTACGTAATTCAGCCAACTTATGCGTTAGCTCATTAAGAGTAGATAAATGGAACCTATTTTGATGTGACTTCAAATTCCCTAATTGAGTAAAAGATTTATCACAGTTGTCCAATTTACATTCGTAGGGCTTTAAATTCTCATGTGTTAATTTATGAGCCGCTAAATTTCCCTTACGACTGAAAGAACGCTTACACACATCACAGGTGAAAGGCTTCTCACCCGTATGCAAACGTAAATGAGTTCTTAAATTACCACCCTGGGTAAATCTTTTATGACAATATGAACATTCAAAAGGCTTATATCCAATATGAGATCTAACATGAACCTCTAAATGTGTGGACTGAGTAAAATATTTGAAGCAGTAAGGGCATTGCTTATTTTTTGCTTTCTTTTTCTTTGAGCCAGACGAATCATCTTCATTTTCAAACATATCTCCGTCCAATTTATCTTTCTGTGGTTTATCAACACCACCAACCAAATTTATAGGTTGTGGAATAACTCCATTCTCCTGTTTAATTTCTGGTGAAGCTAATATACTTCCATCTGGTCCTTGGGGAATAGGGTTGTTTACTCCTTTTTCACGAGCTTGTATAACCAACATTAATTGATCTATTTTTGTTGCTCCTAATAAGGGACGTCCATCTTCCGCTTTGACAAATTGTTGTGCCGGAACAAGATCTTTTTCATGTTCGTTAGGTTCATTTTGTTCAGTGCTCGTAGTTCCAGAAGGAACAACCTGTCCGGGCTGATATTGCTGTTGAAGTGGCTGATTTTGTTGGGGTTGATAATTTTGTAATTGCGTATAATACTGTTGCTGTTGTTGCAATTGTTGTTGTTGCGGTTGTGGTTGTGGTTGTGGTTGCTGCGGTTGTTGCATTGGTTGATAATTCGGTAAATTATTTTGATTAAATATACCTTGGTTTTTAATACCATCTGGTGGAAAACCACCAACAGCATTGGTTCGACCCTGGCCGTAGTCATATTGCTGTCGGACTTGTGGAGTTACGTAACTTTGTTGATCTAACGTAGGATACGCTTGTTTTTGTATTTGATTAAAGTTTTGTGGTAAAGATGTTTGATTCAAGTTAGCGTGGTAAGACGAAGGAGAAGTTTTCGGTGATTGTGGTTCGTCGTTATACCTGGTCGAAGAAGTAGAAGACATAGAAGAACTAGGTGAAACATGCTCGCCTTTCACTTTCAAATTATTATCATTATAGTTAGGAGTCTTTTCATTATAAACTTTATTGTACCCAGGCTTACTTGTTTTAGTATCAAATATATCTTCTCTTAATTTGGTATTAGGAACATTCGTATTACCTTCCAGTGACCTCTGAGGTTGAGTATTCTGTTGGTCATTTATAATTTTTAAAATCGAATCTCTTCTTTGCTCTTCATTCATGTTACTGAAATCAATGCTGCCGTTGGCAATTCCAGCAAGAATACCACTTATACTGCCACTGAGCGGCATACCACTTATACTGCCACTGAGCGGCATACCACTTATAGATCCCGCAAAGCCATTATTCAAACCATCCCAAAATGAATTACTTATGGGATAATCTACAGAACCACGCTTTGATTTAACACCCAGAAGCGATCCTTTGGGATCTTGTTGCAAGGCTAAGAAATTTCCCAAACTTTCTTCAAATTCAGCCAAAGGGATCAGAAAACTTCCTCCTTGACCATTCGATGTAGTGATTATGGGTTGGTTTAATTTTGTTTTATTTCCGCCTGCAGAAATATCGTTATTATTGTTGTTGCCCACATTCACACCATTAGCATTATTCGCCCTTTGTAAGTCACCATGTGATGCGTCACTTACAGAATTATTTCCAGATCCTGGTATTTGAATGAGTGAACTAAATATGCTATTCGATCTCGAAGAATTGCTTTGGCGTTGATTTGGATTGTTTTCATAGTCGCTACTATTCAGGCGTATTTGAGAATTAATTGGCGGAGGTAAAAAGAAGCTATCCCCTCGAGGTCTAATTCCATCACTTCCAATATTCGGCTGACCATTAATAGATGGATCTTGATGGTTCAAATAATAACTGGGGTAAGTTGCATCAACCAGCTGAGATTTTGGGGCCGAATCTGTATGAGAGCTGTCATTCTGGTTAGTATTACTCAAGGGATTACCATTGCTATTAGGGGCAGCAATCTGGTTATTGTATGTCAGATAGTTATTTAATATTGAACCTATCAGATCCTGCCTAGCGGGGTTGAACAAAAAGTTTATTTGTGCTAGACTTTGTCTGTTTCCTGCATTGGTAGGTGCAATGTTATTTCCAGCAGAACCTTGAACCTGTGTATCTTGATACTGACCATTATCAAGCCTTATAGCATTATTTTTCAGGCCTCCTTTGTCAATTTTGGCAACACTATCATGTCCCAAAGTGAGATTATTGTCACCCGTGTTAGCATTTTTAAACTGCCTAGGCTGGCTAGGACTATTCTTATCTCCATAAACAGCTGGGTTTGAATTGTTTCCACTATTTTTACTACTATTTGATGTCGGCGAAGTTGACGTCATCCGGTGGTCCTGACATGTTGACCAAAGGGCTGACTTATCCATTCTAAGTTTTACTTCAAATTATCCTATAAGTATGTTTAATTACTGCCGTAGGTTCCACTATTCCTATAAAACAACGCTAGCTGATTAAATTGTTCCCACCAGTTCTCTAAAGTCAAAATAATAATCAGCAATCTAATTTATTGATGTTATCTTCAGCTTCAAATATATTGAGCAAGAAATTTTTTTTATTTAATACTTGAAAGAATAATATAATAGGCACTTGATTAATTGTTTTCTGGCTAAGTTATAACTATTGTATACATTAACCTCGATATGCTCCAGTTATCACCAAGTAGCAAGAAATGGTGATCACTGTACTAATAGATTTGCGATCAATCATTCAGGGCACGTGAGATAGATTATCAACTGGGGTCGTCACCGGAGTTTACATTACATGCTAGTACAGCTTTACAGAATAAATTCTATAAACATACCTTAAACTTCTAGTGTACATAGAGATAAAAGTAATAGCAATATCCTGTTTATAAATTAGAATCGATAAATCACGTAGGTAATCGAGTTGGATGCAGCAAGGTTTCTAGCATTCCGTCTAAACAGCTTTGTAATTCAGTCATACCGTATTCATGATTTTTTAAGTAATGTGAAGGTCTGACAGCTGTGGAAGAGTCATCGTATACCATGCTATGTAGCTGGTCCATGAACAAGCTAATTATTTTGAAAAACTTGCCTATTTTAGATGAAACCATTGGCAAGTGCTCGAAGTCTGTAATCAAGAGGGACAACATAAGGTTTTTAATTAAGTTTGACATCTCAATCTTCGTTAGCTTATCCACTTGGTTCAATTGTAGCTTCGTATAAAACTGCTTGTAGTCATTCAGTATAGAATCTTGGGTTATGAGGTTGTTGGTGTTGCCAATCTGACCTTGCAATGATTTGACTTGAGATTCAAGTTCTGATATCTTCAGCGTGAGATTTTCTGCATTGTTGTGGGTGGTAAGCTTATTCTTTAGATACCTGATCTCATTGCTTAGTTCGTTTGTATGGCTCTTGGAGTTGGCTAGCTGCAAATTCAATTGATTGTTAGCTGCAGTTAGTTCGTCAATTTTCTCATGAGAGTCTTGGTTAGCGGTATCATTGAATACAAAGCTGTTGTCATGGGAAGATGTTTCGTCATTATCAATTGCATTAGGTTCTCTTTCACTTAGTTTAATTTCAAGTTCGTTTAGTTTAATTTGTAAATTAAGATTTTGCTTCTTTAATTGCTCAACTTCTAATTGAAGTCGTTCGTTTTGGCTGTCATTAATCTTCATTTTCGATATAGTCTCAGCATCCTGATGATGTCTGGGTCTTTGTTTGTTGATGGATCGTCTGGGTATATAACTAGTATCATTGAGGGAATATTCAATATCACTGTGATCAGAATTTGCAAGAATACTTTTATTCATAGATTGCGGATCGTATGATTCATTTTTAGCATTAGCATATTCTTGTGAATGTGGTGGTGTTGTAATGGCCGAGTCGAGCTCATTTTCTATTTCGTCAACGCTTGGAATTCTCTCATTGTTAGCATGATGAGGATGTTTAATATGAGTTGAATTCTTATGTTGTTCATGTGACGGCAGTTTAACTCTTTCCTCGTAGCTCGAGTTCATATACATTTTTAAGTTCGGTTTATCACTAATTGGGCCATTGTGTGAGATTCTTGAACCCTTCTTGCATAGAAAGCTACCATTTGTATTTGTGTGTGTCAAGCTTAGTCTATCATCGTCGTCATCTCCACTTGAACCCGAATCACTGCTCAATGCATTGATGTAAGACCGCTTCGGTGTCACGTACATATCACTATTATTCTTGGAATGATATTGACGGTGTGATTGGTGGGGAGATTTGGATTCTTGTTGTCTGGTCTTTGTTATAAGCGTTTCAATGGGTTTTTTAAACTCTTCTAGTTCCTCAAGGGACAACGACTCAATCATATGACGCAACTCGCTCATCGCCGCATCTTTATCAGTTTTGCCATTTCTCTCAATAATACTAGAATTGTCTTTTGTCTCTTCGACATCTGAAAGTGAACTGTTTCGGTTTCTGACCTGTCTCATACTAGAACTACTCTGTTTAGATACTAGTGGAGTCGAATGAGAAGAGATAAACGATCTTCCCTGCAACCCTGGGGCCCCCTGCCCACCTCCATTCGCCCGGTTCTTAAATTTCTTAATTTCAGGAGACTCATTCTCTTGCTCTGTTCGTATCCCACTTCGTTCGGCCCTGTGCTGCTGTTCATCGATCGCTCTCGCCAACCGCATCAACGTCGACGTATCATACCCGTTTTCAACCGTTATATCTCGCGACTCGTTAGATGTTCCAGTAAAGTCATTGGTGTCATCGTTTGATAAATGCAAGTACGACTCCGATATAGCCTGTGACAATTCGTCATATGTCATTCCATGCGATTTCATATAGAAAGTTGTATGTGATAGCTACTAACACTTAAAGAGTTATAAAATTATTAGGAATCTCAATAGCTGTTAAATATATGTTCTTATATATCAATATGGTCTTGTCCTTCGACCAATTATCCCTTTGATGCAATATACCTATACTAGTTTATACCATAAAACGTCTATATTGATGTATGTAGTTCTTTGTAAACAACGCGATAATTGTGATCTGAGGCTCGAACCGATGGCTTTGTGTCATTCGTTGTGGCCTATACTCGTACCATCAGAATAATTTTTTTCACTACCAGATGAAAGTAATCAACAGAAATCAGTTGCTAGTAGTAATTATATAACATAACAAGATATACACCATGGCAGAAGAAACAGTTGACGTATCGATGATCGATGAAAATGGTGAACAGGAACAAGAACAAGAACAAGAACAAGAATTCGATTTGGACAAGGTGAAGTTATTACCAGGGTCTTCGGAAGACGGAGCAGCAGCTTCGTTCCAAATCGTGGATGAAGACCATACTCTTGGAAACGCTTTGCGTTATATCATCATGAAGAACCCGGAAGTAGAGTTCTGTGGTTACTCGATTCCTCATCCTTCCGAAAACAAGCTTAATATAAGAATCCAGACATACGGCAACATATCGGCAGTGGAAGCATTGCACCAAGGGTTGGATAATTTGTCGGAACTCTGCTCTACGATTGAAGAGAAATTCAGCGAAAAAATTGAAGCTGGAGGTTACAAGACGGTCGAGCCATAAGTCTTACATGAGCTTATGTATGATCCATGCCCGTTGGGCCAATGCCGACGCATTGTACGTTTTTCTAGTGTAATATACTCCTTCTTTCTTGCATGTACTAATGATGTACTTTTGTCTGTTTCTATAGCATTTAATATATACTTATATTGGTATTTGTTGTGTAGCACGTCACAAAGGTTGTTCTTACTGAGCATCTTTTCTTTAAAAAGGGCTATGGAAAGCTCATCGCACACTTACTACCTAATACGGAAGTCATCGTTTTTTTTTTTTTTCTTTTTTTAAAAAAAAAATTCCTTCTTCTCATCACCTTAAATAGAAGACAAATCCTTCTAGACGCTAAAGTTTTATTATATTTTTATCAGAAATCTTTTTCCATTACACATAGAATAAATAAGAATTCAAAAATGTCATACAACAACAATAGTGATAGTTACGGTGGTGGTTACAACTCGTACGGTGGTGGAAATTCATATGGTGGTGGAAACTCATACGGTGGAGGCCGTGGTGGTGGATACGGCGGTGGACGTGGCCGTGGTGGATTTGGTGGCCGTGGTGGTCGTTTCGATGAAAGAGTTGAATTAAGTACTCCAGAATGGGATCTTGATTCATTACCAAAGTTTGAAAAGAATTTCTACAATGAACATCCAGATGTGACTGCTCGTTCTATACAAGAAGTCAATGCTTTCAGAAAGGAACATGACATGAAGTGTGAAGGTACCGACATTCCAAAGCCAATTACTAGTTTTGACGAAGCTGGATTCCCAGATTACGTTTTAAAGGAAGTTAAGCAACAAGGATTCCCTAAGCCAACCTCAATTCAATGTCAAGGGTGGCCTATGGCTTTAAGTGGTAGAGATATGGTTGGTATTGCTTCTACCGGTTCCGGTAAAACTTTATCATACTGTTTACCATCTATTGTTCATATCAATGCCCAACCATTGTTGAGTCCTGGTGATGGTCCTATTGTGTTGGTTTTGGCTCCAACCAGAGAATTGGCTGTTCAAATTCAACAAGAATGTTCCAAGTTCGGTTCTTCTTCCAGAATTAGAAACACCTGTGTCTATGGTGGTGCTCCAAAGGGTCAACAAGTCAGAGACTTAGCCAGAGGTGTCGAAATTTGTATTGCTACACCAGGTAGATTGATTGATATGTTAGAAACTAACAAGACTAACTTAAGAAGAGTTACATACTTAGTTTTAGATGAAGCTGATAGAATGTTGGATATGGGTTTCGAACCTCAAATCAGAAAGATTGTTGATCAAATTAGACCTGATAGACAAACTTTGATGTGGTCAGCTACTTGGCCAAAGGAAGTTCAAGCCTTGACCAGAGATTACTTGAACGACCCAATTCAAGTCACTGTTGGTTCATTAGAGTTAGCAGCTTCTCACACTATTACTCAATTAGTTGAAGTTGTTACCGAATTTGAAAAGCGTGACAGATTGATCAAGCATTTAGAGACTGCTACTGCTGATCCAGAAGCAAAGTGTTTAATTTTCGCTTCTACCAAGAGAACTTGTGATGAAATCACTAACTATTTAAGAGCAGATGGATGGCCTGCATTAGCCATTCATGGTGACAAACAACAAGGTGAAAGAGACTGGGTCTTGAAGGAATTCAAGACTGGTAAATCCCCAATTATGGTTGCAACAGATGTTGCAGCTCGTGGTATTGGTATGTATTGCATATGAGAACTTTGTTCTTAATTTTTTTTTTACTAATTAATAATGGGTTTAGGCATAGGAAAGGGAGACAATTAAGTCTAATGATGGAATGAATTTTTTATTTTTTTTTTTTTTTATTTTTCCAAGTCACCTTTTAATTAATGAGGACTTCTACTTAGAAAGGGAATGAATATGTGATGAAACGGAACAATAGAGTGTCTGGAACATTCTAGGAACAAGGAGATTGAAACTAGATATTGGAAAGCAAATCCAAATTATTTAATACTCACTGGATACTGTGGACTCTTAAGTAAAGAAACAGAAATTAAAGCAAAATCTTTATTTTCAAGAGGTGGATTGAACTATTCACTGATGATTAACATCTTTACCTCAGAGTTTAACAAATCTTGATAATTATTGTCGTCAAATTATAACTAATTAGCCTTTGACTGATCGACAATTATTGGAGTAAATAATGCTTTCTATATATCAATAAATGGAATTTCTCTCCTTCTATTTTCGCTATCATGTACTTCTTGTAGTCTAAGTCGAAGTAGCAATTACTATGCTTTTATTCAATATCGACTAGTATTCGTGCTGTTGAATTACTTACTAACTTATTTATAGATGTCAAGGGTATCTCCTACGTCATTAACTTAGATATGCCTGGTAATATCGAAGATTACGTCCATCGTATTGGTAGAACTGGTAGAGCCGGTACTACCGGTACCGCCGTTTCCTTTTTCACCGACAACAACTCCAAGTTAGGTGGTGATTTATGTAAAATTATGAGAGAAGCTAACCAAACCATTCCTCCTGAATTAATGAGATTTGACAGAAGAAGTTTCGGTAGTCACATAAGATACGGTAGAGGTGGTGGCCGTGGTGGTTTCAGAGGTGGCCGTGGCCGTGGTGGCTTTAGAGGTGGCCGTGGTGGATACCAATCTGGTTCTAACACTGCTCCACTTGGTAACAACCGTCGTTACTAAGTCTGATTTCCAGCTTCTCGCTTCATTTATCATTTATTCATTTATTCATTTTATAGATCTTAACCGTTTAATAGTAATATAGTTGATTTTAGTAAAGTCGCATTATCTCGTAGATAAGATTTTCAAGTTTCACATGCAAATTCAAATCGCATTTCCATGTGATCTTCCCAACACCCTTTGCAACTTCTTCCTAGTGGCCAATATATACAGTTGGGCATTTGCCGATCTGACGTATGGAAAATACTAGTTTATATTGAAAAGTTTTTCAATTTATTTCTTGAGGTATACTAGAAAGAACCTAACTTGCTATAATTGAAAAAATATTGGTCCTTAAATCACTTTTCTTCACAGCAATTATAGATCGATAGGCTTTATACGTACTAATTTTTGAATTTATACAGTCAAAGAGAAGCTGCAAGTATGAAGGAATCTAAGGTTCAGAATACAATAGCAGGTGCTAAGGGTATAACGTTCTCCGGGGATACTTTCATTGTTCCGGAAACCCACGATATGGTGAAAACGCTATTTGATCCAATGGTCAGAAAATCCTATTGCGAGATGATCATTTTGGTGATATTAGCAGCCAATGGCTTGGTTTTTTGGCTAATTGACAACAACACGCTTAGAATTGAGATCTTCATTGGATTGTACATCTTCTGGAGATTTTCGTACAATTTTGGAATTGGGTATTTACTTAACGTGCAATCTAATCACCACAAACTCGTGAAATGGGCAGAAAAGGCTAAAATATTTGAACAGAATGGTTCTTTAGTATCCAGGTTTGCCGAAATTGAGATTAAGTCTCAAATGGGTCCCGAATATAGTGTTCAGAAGTACCCAATTGAATTCAATACTTGGCTCTTGTTCCGTAAGGTGGTAGATTTGATCTTGATGCTGGACTTCACCACTTTTATATGTCTTGTTATAGTTTGTGCTATTAACAAGGACTATCAATTCATCAACACTGATCAGCAAGAAGTATGGTTAATCTCTACAAGATTAGTAATTGGGGCTATTTTGATATTGTTTAATTTATGGGTTAAAGTTAATGCTCATAATACTATTAAAGATTACGCTTGGTATTGGGGAGATTTTTTCTTTCGTCAAATAAATAATGAAGATTTGATATTTGATGGTGTTTTTGAAATGGTTCCTCATCCAATGTATTCTGTTGGTTATGTAGGATACTACGGATTCGCCCTTATCTCGAAATCATATACTATTTTAACAGTTGCAATATTTGGTCACTTTTTACAAATGATCTTTTTACATTACATCGAAAACCCTCATATCGATAAGATTTATGGACCATCGGGAAATGAGGCAGATATTGAGAAACTTTTGAAGTTGAAAGATTTAAGACATTTCGATAATATTAAGCCGTTAGTTGGATTATGGAACTTCACATGGTTGAGGGCTTCTGATATGACCAACTTGATCATGGTTGGTACATATAGTTTTACAATTCCTTACCTTGCATCATTAGTAGATACAGTTAAGGTTGGCAATACCGGCATAAATCCAGGAAATGTATTATTTGCGTTAACCATTATCATCAAGGTTTTTGAATCATTGTCAATTAATATATTGCTTATCTTACAAAGTTACTATAAAACGTTTACGAAGTGGTACCTTTCAAATGATATATCATCTGAAAAGACATTAAACAACTGGTCTATAATGTACAATTCTTTAATCAGTTTGACCTACTCGTCTTTTTTTGGTTTAAACTTTTATCACATCCTTATTGGTTTAGAATCTGACAAGCTCTTTATCAATAGCTGGGTTTACTTGCGTATATTTCTTGGAATCTTATTAGTTTTTACACAGGCTTGGATCAATTCTTCAATTATAGACCTGATTGGTTATTTCGGGTGGTTTTACGGTGATTTCTTTATTCCAAGGACTTCTCAACAAAGGGCTCATTTAACTAAAGCCGGTGTTTACCGTTATTTGAACAATCCAGAACAAATATTTGGTGTATGTGGCATTATGGGTGTGACTTTGATTATTCCATCTTTAGAAAACTTAACATGTTGTGTTTTATGGGTTGCTAATAATTTCATTAGAATTAATTTCATCGAGAAAGCTCATATGATTAAGATTTATGGCGAACAAGAAGTTATGAAGGATTCTGGTGTAACAAAAACCTTTAAGAAACATTTGATTCCAGGAGCTATTCAAAGAAGGTTAAGTAGAGGCTCAGAAGATAATTCTAATTTACTTAATCAACACAGAAGAAAGAGTAGTATTATGGCAGGTGCAACAGATTCTTTGGACAATTTTATCAAAGAATTGAAAAGTTCTAATACTCGTTTGACAAAGCAGAATATTCTTGAGTTGTCGCAAAATTTGTACTTTGAAAATTCAGATTACAAACTTGCCATCAAGAATTTGAATACAACTGAGAATAATTTGTCTACCGCAATCATTGGAGAACCGATTGAAGTTGAGTGGAAAGCACCTCCAAATCATTCTTCAAATGATTGGATTGGATTGTACAAAACGGTTCAAACTACCTACTCTCGTTATAAAACCTTGATTTCATCATCCGGACGTTGGACACAAGTAACTTCAAATTCAGGTTCATATGTATTCAAAGGTGAAAAATTATTCTGGGAAGAAGGTATTTATGAATTTAGGTATCACTTAGATGGTAAGCATGATGTTGCCTATATTTCAGAGCCGTTCGAACTCATATCAGATAGCATTGAGGTTCCATCTTCAATTGAAGATAGTATTGAATTAGCTAATGAATTGAAATCCAAGGTTTTTGATAGAGCTATTGCCGGTTTTGGCTCTATTGATTCGCCAATTGATTCAACTGTTCAAAAATCTGGCAACATTATTCAAACCTACAATCGCTTAGCATATGTGATTTCTAAATCCACTGGTATCCATATTAATGCAAAGGTCTTTCTTTACGCTGACAGTGAAAACGAATTAACTGTGCATAAGTTAAGTTTAAAGCTCATAAATATTAGAAAAGTATTGGAAGATTTGTCCCATGCCCAATATGCATTGAGCGAAGAAAAGAAAGAAGAGTAATTGTTAGCGCTTCCCCTTTACCCATAAAATGTAGATTTGTAAATAATTATTCTATAGAAATTACACGAAAGAAAATATTTTTATTTTAACTGGTAGACATTAATTTGATTTTGATTCCATTAAGCTTAACAAGTAACCATTGATATTACTTCTAATTTGTTTAGACATCTCATTACAGCCATCAATTAATTGTGTAACAATAGTTTCATCTAGTTCTTCTTGTTTACCTTCTACCCAAAACCCAACTATTTCATCGTTTCTTAAATTCATGAAGCTTACAAGGCAATCAATACTGTCTTCATTATCAATAGTATCAAGAGAGTATATTGGATCAAAAGTTAATTCGTTGGACTTCTGGTTCAACTTAACTTGTCCACTGGTTACGATATCTTTCAATTCAATTCCTGAATCCACTAATGCTAACGAAGAACAATTAATAATCCAGTTAATTAAGTTAAGCAACGAAGAATTCGAATTTGGATTGGAATTTGTCGAAATGACTGAAACAAATATATCTATGGTTGATTTGGGATATTTTTCTAATAGTATGCACGGTAATAATGATGTTTCTAAATATGAAGAAATTTTTTGTTCTATGTTTGTTAACGAGGGCCTACCATTATTGTTAAAATTAGTAGCTTTACCATTGAATGTAATTTCGTTTGGTTGCGTCACATAAGGTAAAAATTTACATTCTACTGAGAAAGATGCACGATCAATAAAAGAACCCCTAATAGGTCTAGGACCAAATACAGACACCTCAATTATAGTATCTCCCACTTCTAAGTATGCTGAACCATTAGCATTTGTAACTAATCCTGACTTTAAAAACATTTTCCTAACTTCATCATTTCTTTTCTTGTCTACTGTTGCAGGCTTATCACTCAAATCAGAGGAAATCCCAACAGCTGGTAGCTTCGCATTCACAGGGCCTAATAACCTTCTTCTATCACTCATTTGGTATATTATGCTTTGATTACTACTCAATAATAATAAGATATACTTCTTGGTAAGTTAATATTGAGATGAGCCAAATCGTTTCACTCACGTGAAAACCTAGACGCTTAAATAAGTTACATATATTTTAGAAGTATATAAGGTGCAAAGTAAGCTATCCTTGCTATATAAGTATAATAGAATTAATTCATATGGTTAAATGGATCCAAATAATCCATCAGATTTGAATTACCAAGAATTGAAAAATCAAAGTTATCAACGTTCATTTGCGGTTCAAAATTGTCCACATTTTCAAGATTGAAGTCATTATTGGAGGTGTTGGTATTTACTTGTTTAGCATTCTTTTCCAACATATATGGCGGTAAAATTCTACCAAAGATTTGTGCATCAAGCTGGTCAATTACCCCAGGCAAGTATTCACCGCTTTGTTGATTACTAGACCTCTGCGAAGTTGAAGGTGTATTTGATGCAAAATTTTGAATAGGATTCGATTGATCCAGATATGCTGTAGGAATGGCACTGGTTTGGGATTGAATATCATACGTATCAGTATAGTCATTATTAAATAACAGGTCAATAGATTTCTTACTATCAACGGGTGGTTGTGACGTCGCCTGTTTTGCTGCTTGTTGCTGTTTTTTCTGTTGGGAGGCTGTTCTAAAGTCGCTCGAAATTGACTCCTCCTTTATTTTATTCGATAATGGATACTCAAAATTATTCATACTAGCAAAATTGTTGATACTGTCAAAGTTCAAAGAAACATTTGGGGGTTCCTGGTTGGTGCTATCGACGATGGATGGCGGTTGTACAGACACAGAATCGTTCTTTCCCTTCATGGCTGTTCTTCTATTAAGCTGTTCAAATAAATTGTTCAAGATATTGTAAATTCTCATGGATGAGTTGGAATTATTCTTCAAGCAATCCAAGACTTTTCTACCAATCTCAATATCATGTTTAATCATATCAATGTTTAAGTCATCATCAAATAAAATGCCTGCATAATTAACTCCAGACTGATTCAAGTTATTATCATGAGCATAGTGGAAATAATATATTAGGCAAGCAATTGAAAAGAATATAGTGTACATTGAAAACCAATATGTTCCCACTAATAAATTCTTATCAATCATCTTGTTAGCCAATTTGACCACCATTCTTGCAACTTTTATACAATTTCTACCACGTATAAGTGACCTTGGATCAGCAGCTTGATAATGAGTACCATTGCTGATGAAATGAATGAAAGGACGATACAACATGATTTGACAATTCAAAAATGCTAAATGTAGGTAAAAATTTGCTAAAATAAACCTGTCTGGTATACCCTTACCAGAGTCCACATCATGCGGATCCGTAGGTCTCAATTCCTTTGGTAATTGATCTAGCCAAACTTTGAGTTCTTGTTCTAAATTGGTAACCTTCGAGTGGATGTGATTCGGAGACGGGTTGTTGTCTGACGACTGTTTTTTAATCTTTATTGGATAAAGATCTCTAACAATGTGGGAAAGTATCATCATTACTTTCGTATGGTGATTTGCACATCCGGAAGATGATAATTTTCCTTGCTGTTTATCATAATTGTACATTTCATGAGTGATGTTTTCATCATCTAATTCTTCTGGTAATTCCTGGTCAAATTCATCTTCAGAAAGCGATCTAGGTAAACCTAATAAAGAATTAATGTAAATATCCATTTTATAAATAGTGTAGAATAATCTTTTCCTTGTATCGACTTCAATTGGATCCAATTCTCTCTTAGAATTTTGAAAAATTGATAAATTACGATGTAACCCTTCTTTTATAGCACTCCTCAAGGCAATACCTATATAAGAATAACATGTTGATAGTCTTGCTGAACATTGGAGATACATAATCATCATAACAATGGTTTGAATTGAAATAATATCACCAACATCGGTTATATCTATCAATTTTCTGGCTTCCAAAAAGTACTTGAATCCATCATCTTCTAGAGTATTATTATTAGGAGATGACTCGTTAAACAGCCTGGAGAAAAGCAGCCCAACAGCTAAAATTGAGTACAAGAAGGGTAAAAACTTTTGTTGACGATCAGTAAAGTTCACTGGATCTAGGCCATATAATAACTCAACTTCTTTTAAAAGTGATGGTCTATGGTAAAACCGGAACAAAACACAAGCCTTATTCCAGCATGTGAAAATCAATTGTAGTGCTGTGTCCTTTGAGGGTAACATAAGTTTAAATTCTCGTCCATCTGAATTCTCCTCCACGGACGAAACCGAAGGTTGGCGATCTAATGTAGATGGTGATGAAGATGGGGTAGGTCCATCCAGATATAAATCCATTACCTCATTCAAATTAACCTGTCCGTTGCCCTTATACTGTACATATTGATAGACCTTTTGAAATTTTTCATAGTCAAAATGTATTTGTTTTTCGTCAAGAAGGTTTAACTTAAGCTTTGGAAATAACAAATTTAGGATATTCTGGCCAAGAACTAAATTGCTATTTACAGGCGATGTGGTTGATATTTCTTTTGACTGACTAAACGGCACTTTGTAACTGTTTATTATACTCGAGTTTCCTGATGGAATTGGGATGCCGCTATTCTTCTTATTCCTTATATTGGGTTGATCATAGGCACAGTTATATGAATAAACTGTGCAATGGATACATGGTTGCTTACCATCACACTTAACTTTCTTCTGTCTGCAATTATCGCAAGCTCTAGTGACTCTTCTTCTCTTCTGTTCTATTTGGCGTTTCTCTGAATTGTGAGCATAAATCGATTTAGTTTGATTATTGTCAGTATTGAATTCATTAGAATTACCAAGAGTGTCTCGTTTGCTCATCCTTTCTCTCCATTAGAGTAGTTGTATAACTGTTGTCAAATACTGTTAAGTGCTTGCAATAATCAACTGGTAGTAAATTTGTGAGCGTTCAATCACGAACTTTTTAAGTGAGACACACACTACAATGGATAACCTCGAACTAGTTTCTTGTATTAACAATGAAATCAAAAAAAACCTATACATGCTACTAAATTTTTAAAGGCTTTTCTAATAGATGCCCCATTCTTTCGATCTTGGTGCTCAAATATCCTTCAATTTCCTTTGACTTGATACCGTTATCAGTTCTCCACGCCAATGGAATCATAGGAACTCGCTCTAACACCTTTACATCTCTATTTTTACCTTCGACAGCCAAAATCTTGTCTGGATTGTTAGTTAATAAATTAATTTCAGCTAGTCCCAAATCTAATAAGATTGCAGTAGCTAGCGAGAATGATCTACCATCAGCAGGGTGTCTTAATATCAAATTAGCTTGCACAGTGTCGGCTCCTAAATCTTGTAAATTATATGCCTTCAACTTTTCTCCTAAACCTATACCTCTACCTTCTTGCCTCAAGTAAACAATACAGCCGTGTCCAGCATTTCCCATGATTCTTCCGGCTTCGTCGAATTGTTCACCGCAGTCACAACGGGCAGACCAAGCAGTTTCCCCCGTGTAACATTCAGAGTGGATACGCACTAAGCATGGATTATTCATGAAGGTAGTGCTTGGTTCTCGTATAAGTTGACCATCTGAATCAAACTTCAAAGACTTCTTAGAGTGGCTGTCATGGTCAGCATCAACTCGTCCAGGAAATAACTTGCCCACGTACGCACCTCTTGTCATCCTGTCTTGCTGGGTATCGTTTGGTCTCTTTGCAAACAATGATTTCGAACGAACATCTTCTCCAAAAACTATTGCTAAATGCTCCTTATTATCAATATTATTCTCATACAAATGTAAGAAAATCTCAGGTCCATGTGTGGTTGGAATCCTTGCCCTGGCCATACATCTAACTTCTGGTAACTTTTCATGTATCGGTAAAGCGTTTCTCACCTCATCCGGTACCTTTGGTGGAACCTGGGGAGTTTCGGAAACTGGTACCTGCGATGGTGTCAACGTAGGTGATAAGAGTGGCATATTATTGAAGTTACCAGCAATCATATCGTGGGCTTCGTTGGAATCACTTGTATTTACCTGCTTTCTGGAGGGAACCGGTTGTTCTATACGGGATGCCATATTTCGTCTATGTTCTTTAATTTGTCACTATTACTAATAAAAGTAATAAATTACACAATCTGCTTAATTTCCTTGAAATAAGTCTTACTCAAACTTACAAATCACCAGTGAATCAAGTAGGATATTCGACTCTTTTAAATTGTTTTATATCGCTACGAATATTAACGAAATTCTTATTGATATCCAATTAAGAAATGTTCCATACAATTCTGATTGAAATGTAATTTTGATTGACCGGGGTTCGGATTTTTAGCTCATTTACGCTTTTGATAGAATTAGATAATAGGCACCGAACAATAAATTGAACGGTAGGGGCAATGTCAATGTCAAAACCATAGGCGAGATCATAAGGCTTATAGCGATTATATATTTCATGTATTCATTGTTTGAATAATTTAGCCAATTGAGAGTTACCGTACGTAAAAGGTTTATTCATTTCACGTGGAAATCTACACCTCCGAACCGGTAATACAGTAATGCATTAAACCTAGGCAGTTTATAAATGGGCATGAATGGGCATTGTTACAAGTAGCTATGGTACATTCCGGTATAGGAGGATTGGTAGGCCATTTCAGACCGTCTAGTGGTTGAATTTGAAGTGTCATTCTGGTTCGTGATGGGATTTTAGCAATAGTGCGACATTCTGGTGCCAGCATCGGAATTGTCCTTACGAATCGGGTTTGTAGACGTGATAATACATTCGAGACGTACGATCATACAGTAGCGATTTGAAGGCATGTATTGGTTAGCTAGAAACTCGATGAATACACTTCGTTCCAAGCAAATTGCGTTTGGCGCAACAGCTGCAGCAGTTGTGTCAACTCAATTTTTTTTCAATTGGGGCGTAAACAAGACAATCTATCCTCCAAATAGCACCACCACTGATAATAGATTGTTTCCAACATATGTTTATGACCGTAATGAATTAAGCGATTTAATACTCTTTAAAGAACCATTGTTACTCAATTTCACCTATCAAGGGGACAAAAAGTGTAACAAGCTCACACAATCGTTGTTCGATATTTTAGCCTACAAGGAGAACTATCCATTAGATAGTAAGAAGAATCCGGTGAACTTGGCGAATATATCGTGTGATACGCCTGGTGCTAGAGATTTGATGCTCACGTATGGAATCAACAAGGTGCCATCTGTACTTTGTTTACACAAGCAAATTCCATACGATAAATATGTTCCTAAGGATCTCGAAGGCGGGGTTAATGAACAAGAACTTAAGGCTTGGATAGCATCTGTTGCTAAATGAGTTTATGAATTATGTTTATCTATTTACAAAACTGTATATTTTATTTACAATAAAGGAGAGCTAATCGCAGCTTCCATCTTTCCATCCATCTTTCCATCTCTGTTTCCACAAATTACAATCGAATTTTTCCTTTCCTAGCTTAACGTTAACCTCGTTATGCGCATCACAAAGCCATTTACCAAAAGAGTCCTGGGTTTCTACCTTAGGTTCAGATTTCTTAGAATATTCAACAAAATCATCTCTGCAATACCAACAAGGATAGAAATTACCAAACAACTTCATAAATTGTTTCAAATCAGCTTGTTCTTTGTTCGATGGCTTTTCTGGATATGTGGCGGCAATGGAATGAAGTAAAGTCCATGAAGATTTACCTATTTCTTCAACGTCTGGAGGGCAAGGTTTTGAAGTAGCAGATGCAGAAGCTTCCTTAGATGGCTTTTTCGTCTTAGGTGTTGCTGCTACTGAGCCACCATGAGTTGCCATTTGAAAGTCTAAAAGCGAGTTACATGTACGACATCTAGAATGGTTAGTAGTTGATCAAATGTAAATTTTTCAGCCTAGCAGTACTCACGGTTTACCATCTTTATCGTAAATGATTTTACGGCCAGTAGCACCAAAAACTGGCTTGGTATTGTTTCCTTGGTTGGAGGCTTTATCTTCCTCGGTCATAGCTGTTAGCTTTACTCTATTACTAGAACTAATGTGCAATCAGTATTGCTAATGGTCTGATTACTAACAAAGAGTATACTGATAAAATATTACACAAACCTGAATAAGACAGACTTATTGCAAAATACTAAGAGTAGGGTTTACTGTGTAGCTAAAGAATATATAATTAATTATGGATATGCCTAATTCCGGGATGCGTAATACAGCTGAAATGAATCATGACGTTAAAAGAGTAGAGCGATATAACTAGTTAGCGAGTGATTTTTGCAAAATAGTTCTTTGTCTAATCACTTCATCACATAACTCACCAATTTCCTTAGATTTGATGGCCGATCTTGATTCATAGAATTGGTCCAATTTGTATTGGAAGCCAAATTCCTGTTCGTAATCCCATGCCTGTTGAATCATTTCATATTTGTCAACATCCTTAACGTATCTTGCCTCAATGCATCTGATTTCTTCGTAATCAAGCCATAATTCCACTATGTCTTTGGAAAACTTAGGGTTATAAGGTTCGATCAATGACGATAAGAATTTGATCGATTCGAATTCACGACGATGCTTTTCTGGCTTCGTGACTCCGTCGAATGGTGTGATATCGCCTACCAATGCTTCTGCGATATCATGGATCACAGCTATCTTAACACACTTGTCGATATTGATCTCATTGTTTGGAATGACCATAGAAATAATCGACATACGATACATGTGGTCACTAATACTCTCGACACTGGCGTTTGGTATGTTATGATCAACCCATCCGGTTCTCTTCTGGGTTTTTAATAAACGGACTATTTGAATAAATGCTAAAATATAGTTTATTTTCTTGTTTGGGGAATCAGGGATTAATAAGTTCTTAATGCCAGCTGGAACAGCATCCTCAGGCATCCATAATTTCTCTTCTGTCATGCTACTTATTATAAAACGCAGTGTTCTATTAAATGTGATAAGAAAGTTAATAGATCAAGTTTCTGTTTTGAAATAAAGATCTCAAAATGTAAACAAAAAAATTTTCTTTATAGGAAGTCGGTCAGACCCTACCAAATTAATTCTAACAACCCTACGATATAAACTTACAGAACGGCTTCCGTGATATACTGGGAATGCAAGCATTGAATTAATATACTCTCTCGTAATAAATGGTATGCCACATAGGTGTTTGGGGCTCTATTTCGAAGTTTACTCCAGTCTTCTCACGATAGGACTGACCTTGCAACTTTGGCACTACAGATATCCTCTTGTAGTTATCCAAATATTCCTCTAAATGGCATACCCATTGAAATGCTCACATCTCTACAGTTCATTGAAGATATTAAAATGGTAATTTGATTAAGAAATAAAATCTTTCGGTACTAAGAAACACGTAGTCAATTATTTATTTGAGTAAAATATACAAACAATTCATTACTTAGTTTATTTAAGCAACTAATTCAACAACACCACCAACAGCTCTGATTTTTTCTTCAGCTAATTCAGAAACAAATCTGGCCTTGACGATGACTGGAACTTGTGGTAATCTACCCTTACCTAAGACCTTACCGTAACCGTGGGCTAAGGTGTCAATGACTGGAGCAGCAGAAGCAGAAGCAGACTTTAAGTATTCGTCCTTCTTGTCTTCATCAACTAAAGTCCATAATTTGTCTAAGTTGATTTCTGGCTTCCAGAAGTGGTTTCTTTGTTTGTGGAAGTATCTCATACCAACCTTACCGAAGTAACCTGGATGGTATTTATCTAAGTTGGTTCTGTGGTGATGTTGACCACCAGCCATACCACGACCACCTGGATTCTTTCTGTGCTTACCAATTCTACCCTTACCGGCTAAAAATATGTTAGTATTACGAATTCTCCATCCTCGTTGGTAGAAACATCCAAATATATATCCCTGGTGACCCTGTATCCCTATTAGTGCACATCTCTAGATGTCTTGCCTAATTATGTCCACCAGTAAAAAATTTTTCAAATTGCTTATTTGACTCCACTTTCTTCTTCAACACTACGCCCAATGCAAGTGTATCCTCTTTTCATCCTTATCATCGTATTTCTATTCTACAGGAGTCTTAACATTCACTTTCATCTCAAACTTCTCTTATTTCTTCATTCCCAAGTCTTTCATATTCTCTGTTTCTACCACAATCATTGTAAGGAACTAGTACATACCGGAAACGTGACCTCTGTGCTTTCTGGTTTTGGTTAATCTGGTTGGCATTATTAATGTTATAGATTAAGCTAAATAAAGAGTAAACGAACAGAACTTTCAAGATTCTTTTGAAGTCTATAATTTTTCATCAAAGGTGCGACCGAGCATCACCAACTTCCCATACTTAGTGAAAATTACACAAAAAAAGCTTTTTTCCAATAAGCAGTCACATAATGTGTTTCGCACATTTAGTCTCTTTTGGTATCGTTTATAGGGGCCAAACCCTAATGTTAGTCTTCGAAAGTGCTTTTGGAACATATGCAAATCATAGAAAGCTAGTTTATTCGAATCATACGAACCACTTAGCATATACGTAGGATATTGAAACTTGAATGATTCTAGAATGATAGGAGAATGAAATTGTAGATTTAGTTTTTATATGTGATATTTATTGTAGTCTAATATTATGCAGTGATAACACACCCACAAAGAATATTGCAGCCAAAACCAGGGAGCACTGTGAAGACAAAAATAGACTCAATCTGTTCTGAGTGGTAATCCCCATACCTCTTCGTATGAATTTGCACCTTTTGTTTCTGGAATCCAGTACTTGATGAAAACAAAGGATACGGCACACATGAGGGTGAATATGAAGTAAACTCCCCCACCTATCCAGGAATTTTTTAAAATGGGAAACAAGAAGCCGACTATGAACGTGGCAAGCCAGTTCATGGTGGTTCCCCAACTCTGGGCCAGTGCCTTAGCCTTTGGTTGGGTAACTTCGCTGACAAGGAGGAATGGGATTGGTCCCAAACCGACTGCGAAAAAGGTAATGTAGGAAAACGTACCTACTATAGATAAGATTGAACTGCTGGAGATGATTGCAATGCCCATTATGATTGTCAGGAGCCCCATAACAGATACAGATGTTAATAATAGGGGTTTACGGCCCAATTTATCTGTGAGTGGTGCAGCACCAAACGTAACGACGACATTAACTACCGAGATGAGGCAGTTGATGAATATTGCATGTTTGGGAAATATTGCGACAAGCACCGAGACACCGTAGAAAATTATAGAATTTATACCGCAGAATTGTTGAAAAATCAAGATACCAGTTGCAACCACCTTAGAGTTATGGAATTCAGATGATTTCATGTAAGCTTCGAGGGAGACCGATGAGTCTCTTGAAGGGGTTATATCTTCATTGACATCACTATCGGTAGTATCCAAAAGAGTGTCATTTTCAACCGAGTTGTCACCTGGATTTCTCCATCTATGTACCTCGTTTCTGGATTGGACGTAATCGCCTCCTCTCAATTTTTGTAAAACAGTTGCAGCCCTACCACTAAATCCTTTATTCAACAACCACATTGGGGACTCGTCTACGTAGAGTGCAATAAGCAAAAAATTAGCAAGAGCAATGACGGCTCCCATTATCAATAGCAACCTCCAATTGTTATCATTACACCAGACCAATGCTAACAACTGAGTAAACAAGATTCCAATATTTACAGATACCTGGTTCATTGAACCCAAAAAGCCTCTATAATCAGAAGGAGCTATCTCATTGATAAATATTGGGGTCGTCACTAGAGCGGCGCCTGCGCCCAATCCTGCTATAAATCTTCCCAATAATAGCATATAATAACTGTTGCTTAATCCGTTTAGCATAGAACCAAGGAAATAGATACTGCAGTGTATCAATGACGTCTTTCTTCTTCCAAGCTTATCAGCAAACGATCCAATATAGAAGGATCCTATTAACCCACCAATGCTGAATATAGATGTTATTAAGCCTACATTTTCGGGACTCAATGGAATACACTTTGCAAAATTATGACTACCGAACCATGATTCTTCATAAGGGACTTTTCCTGGTTTGGAGGTTTGACAAGATATAATAGATTCCGGCGAATTCAATTCGGCCATATGATAACCGAATTGAAGTGAACCTAAACATATTATAGCAATTGTTGATATCAACCTACCTGTTAATTGAGGTTTCTGAGCGACAGGGGATGACATTTACCTATTTTTCCTATCCAATTGGTCTATGAAGTTTTGTCAACCAAAAGTTTACCTGATTACTTTATCTTATCGAATCCCTTTCGCGCTACATTCTGTTCGATCTCAATAATTAATACGAATTAAATTATTGTATATTATTCTATATACTATATTATGGGTAAGAAGTTCCCTATAATCATCATAGGAATACCAAATACATCTCTTTTCAACGTCCACATGCATCCTGTTCTTATCTTAACATCCTTCTTTGGTGTCAAGAGAGTACATTCTGTCATTGTAGCTCCCAAGAAATCACCAAATGCTATCTTCAGAAATAGCTGAAAATACTCTACGACAGACTTATCGTCAAGAAGTTCGACTATAAACTTTTTTGATTCCAATAAAAGTTCTTCTTTTTTCCAACCTGTCAATACGCAAAATTCGTTTCCTACGTATGCAATTTCGCCGGTCCTTCTCCAAACAATAGTTGGAGTTCCACTGACACGAATGAAATTATCGTATGTAAGTAAGGTCCTTTGAAAGCATTGCTCCATGAAAATTAAATCACTTTCTTTTAACGAATTTGTACAAGCAATAAATGAAGGACGATAAGCAGCTATTGATTCTGCCATTTTGACCAACATTTCCTTGGGGAACCTCTGACGTAAGTAAGCAATCAAGGAATGATATCCAGGGGTATATGAGAATGGTTTGGTGACATTTGCATATATTTCGTCCGGTTCCTTAAACGTCTCCTTTTTTTCGTGTAACTTTCTATCTTTGGTATATTCATTTGTTTCTGGGGTTATTCCTATAGCAAATGACAACAGCAGCTTGGAATTTCTTTCATGGTAAACAGATGGATCAGCTGCCTTCATATCTTCAATAGCTGTTATGACATCTGGATAAATTAATTCATGATCGGGACCGGTGGGGCCTAAGAAATACTGATTGATACTTACGTCACATTTGGGATATTTCGATGAATAGTAGTGTTTGTTGTTATTGGTGCCATTTTTAGATGTTAATTGTGAACTTTTGCTATTAAAAACAGTATCATTTGGAGAAGATGCATGAGATGAACCGGAGGTATAATTGATAGCTTTATTTTGGCCGAAGTTATTCAAACTACTGGGAGATGTCGCACTCCTTGAATCGTTACTGTTCGTGTTAGGTGCATTGTGAGGAAGTACTGAAGGCGATAAAATTGAATTTGGAGTTCCTTCTGCTGATGTGGTACCATTAACATTAACAAAATTGTCTTGAAGAATGCTAGAAAGCGTCGCATATTCTAAATCTGCTGCTGATGAAAGGAAATTTGTTCGTCTTGGCTTATTATACAGTGGTAACCCCTGTTGTTGCATATGCGGATTTATAGGTGGTTTCAGTAGATCCTGAGCGGAACTGACATTAGCATTTGGATCTTGATTTATTTGACCCGTATTAGATGGAAATAAATGACTATTGGGATACATTCCAAAAGCCCCGAAGGCCTGATTTATATCATTATTGGGATTGGTTGTGGTCATAGGTGTATCAAAGTCCGGCTGCAGACTCTCTTGAAAAGGACTATTTTGATAATTAACACTATCACCTTTACCTAGTTCGTAAGGCGGTGATTGCGATAACCCTTCAGGCCTACTTAATACATTTGGTGGTACATCAGCTAAATATTTCTTTCGTTTTCTGGGTGCATCTTGACAGCTACTTTCCAATCCTCTCTGTAAACAACGTTGACAGGGTCTATTGGTGTCACAAGTCATATGTGCCTTGTGACAATGATTACATGCTCTGTTGGTTTTTTTACGTCTCTAAATAGGTTAGTAAATTCACTCCTTTACCAAAATAGCCTCATCCTGAATGATTTGTGAGAACGATATTCTAAAAAACATACCACTTTCGTACTGTTACTAGATGCAACAGAATCTGAGTTGGACATCGGTTCATTTTTGATTTCACTCATTTTACCAATACATTTGAATCGAACGTCACTGATATGATTCGTTTTCTGGTTCTATATGGCCTCTATAGTAACATAAAGTGGTTTAGTTATTCTCACTCCGATACCGTTGTCTTATATACAGTACCGGCCGGTAGGCAAACCACTAGCTATTGACGTATTATATATACTCTATACCTTGGTTAATGGTTAATGAATAAGGATCAGGGAGTAATTTTGTAGATGATAGATGTATAATATCACTTTTGAAGAAAAGTAATTTCTAAATTTTGCAATCTTGATGTTTGTAATATTTGAGGATTTTTACAAAATTTAGTGCAACTTAGTTAAGTTAGATTAGTCAAAACCAGAACAGAACTTTTAGCTACATAAATGCACTTACAGAGATATATCTAAGTTATCCAGCACTAAAATTTACAGGGTTAAACTGATTGTTCAGTATGCTTGAGTATCAATGAAAAGCGACATTCTCATTCTCTCTTAGTTACTTTAAGACAAAACAAAGAGTACCCAGCTACATCAATGTTGAGGTCAGAGAAATCAGTTCGTTTGAATGTGTATATACGTATACATGACTTCAAATTGAGTGATATTATCACTTCCCTTAACTAATTATGTGTTCTGTTCTAATCAATTTCTCTTTTTCGCAGTCTATTCATCTTAATTAGTATGCGTCAATCAACACCCAAAATGCAGCAGCTTCCTACTAAATCCATACTACCAATCAATAATGAATAGTATTAGGAATAGATATGGCCATTTTATTCCTAAAACTGGATGGTAAAGGCACCGCTAATTGTTTTTAATGCCAATAGGCTGGACCACAATTCTGAAAGGAGCTGCAAAATTACATTCCAAAATATGAGTTCTACTGAAGAAGCGAATACCTCTTCATCCATAAGCATAACCAACCAGAGTGTGCCCTGAAGACCATGTTGCAGTGCGTTCTACTTTGCAGCAGATCAAATCATCTCTTTAGCTTAACCGAATTAAATAGTCACGTGACAATACTGACAATTTTCAGTCAGGATTCATCAGAGAATCATCAAGAATTTATACAAACCAGACGACGTTAAAACAATACAGAATGGCTGATTTTATCTCTAAGTTCAAGGCTTTGTCTTTGAAAGACATCTCAAAAGCTACCGACTCCCAATTTCCGCAATTATCCAACGAAGAAAAAGCATTAGCTTCTCAATTCGAAACTTTATCTACTAGATTCGACGAACCTGAGTCATTGACCTCATTAAATGAATCTTTAAAAAGCAAAACCTTTGTTGCTGGTAATGTTCCATCCAAAGCCGATTTGGTTGCTTTTGAAAAGGTTTTGCCATTGGCTTCAAAGTGGACATCTAACGATGAACTTGCTAAGAACAGACATATATTGAGATGGGCCGATTTAGTTCAGAACACTTTAGTTGATGTTCCAGAATCTGAAAAGTTGAAAATAGACTATGACGCTGCTATTCCAAGAGAAATCAAGGAAAAGAAGAAGCCAGCTGCTACTGGTGCTGCTGGTGCTGCTGGTGCTGCTGGTGCCGCAGCTGCTGAAGCAAAGCCAAAGGAAGCTTCTGCTGAAGATAAGAAGGGTGAACCATTATCAGAAGAAGCCAAGAAAGCTAAGGCTGAAGCTCAAAAGGCTAAGAAGGCAGCTAAGGCTAAAGCTAAGGCTGAAGCTAATGCCAAACAACAGGCTGCTACTGTTCCTCCAAATCCTGCTATGGTTGATTTCAGAGTTGGTTTCATCCAAAAGGCTGTCAAGCATCCAGATGCTGATGCTTTGTACATGTCTACCATTGACATGGGTGATGCAGAAGGCCCAAGAACTGTCTGTTCAGGATTGGTCAAATATATTCCTATCGAAGAAATGCAAGAAAGATATGTCGTTTGTATTGCTAACTTGAAACCAGTTACCATGAGAGGTGTTAAATCATGTGCTATGGTTTTATGTGCATCCAATGAAAACACTGTTGAATTTGTTAACCCACCAGCAGGTTCCAAGGCCGGTGATAAACTTTTCTTCGAAGATTTCAACGGTGAACCAGAAAAACAATTAAACCCAAAGAAGAAGATCTGGGAAGCAGTTCAAGCACACTTCTCGACTAATGACAAGTTTGAAGTTACTTATACCGAGGAAGGTAAAGAACCAAAGAGATTAGTGAATGCCAATGGTGAGTTATGTAAGAACTCAACTATTGTTAAGGCTGATGTTAAATGAGGTATTAACTATAGTATATTTAATCGAGCTACAAGTATACAACAACATATAGTATATTAATTGAAATACACCAAGAAATGTATTGTATTGCAAAATGACCCAATAATCATATTGCAATTGTAATAATTATGTAGCCCGCGCAACACATCGCTTTCGAAGCTTCATCGCAATCTATAATGAATTCCAAAGAAATAATTTAAACCAACCTAGTTAACTTATAAATATGAAGCTTCTTAGTCAATCCTTTGAAAAGGATAAAAGTGGATCTACCACATTAATTCCACAGGATAAAGAAGACTTATGGCAACTATACAACTTGATTCAAAAGGGTGATGAGATAAAGTTACCAACTCATAGAAACGTGAAAAAGACGACCAGTGGCGGTGGAGGAGGCAAAGACAAAGGGAAGGCAGATAGAAAGCTACTTACTTTGAAGATGTCAGTAGAAGATATTGAATATATGCCTTCTGATGAAGTAATGAGAATAAGAGGAAGAACCGTGGAACCTAATGAATTTGTCCCAATTCAAAGTTATCATACAGCTGAAGTGCAATTAGGCAAGCAATTCACACTTATTAAACCTGATTGGGATGAGATAAGTTATGGAATTATTGTAAGTGCCTGTTCAATCGAAGAAAAAGCTGAAGTTGGTGCAGTTATCATGGAAGAGGGAGTTGCACACTTATGCCTTGTTACAGACAACATGACTGTTTTGAGAAACAAAATAGAGAAGTCAATTCCACGTAAAAGAAGAGGAGAAGGAGGAGGTGGTAACATGATAAAGCCTTAGAAAAGTTTTTGGACATGGTACTGTCTACAATGCTCAGAAATTTTGATTTAACCAAGTTGAAGGCCATCATCTTGGCTTCCCCAGGATTTACTGCCAATGCATTATACCAGAAGATTATAAATCAAGCCACCCAAGAGGAAAACAAGTTGATTTTTCAAAATAAATCAAAATTTATGGTTGTCCACTCTTCAACTGGTTATCTTCAGGGTTTAGAGGAAGTATTGAAGGACCCATCAATTCAAAAACAATTAAGCAATACAAAATTTGCTAGGGAGGGAGCTATTTTTGAGGAATTTCAAAGAGTTCTCAATAACGATGACGATAGGGCTTGGTATGGTCCACTGGAAGCCGCAAAAGCGGTTGAACTAGGCGCCATTAAATACTTCATGATTACAGATACCCTTTTCAGAAGCGATGATATAGCCGTGAGAAAGCATTATATTAAATTAACGGAACAAGTTAAAAGCCAAGGTGGTGAAGTGTTAATATTTTCGAGTTTGCATGAATCTGGTGAACAACTAGACCAATTAACCGGTGTAGCAGTTTTACTTAATTACCCTGTTGCAGATCTTGATGAAGAAGAAGAGGAAGAATAATATGACAATTTAAACATTAGAATATTTATGTACTATAATACACTATTTACAACAAAGTTTCGTAGGTCAGAAGATCATATCAAGCTTCAAATAAGGTATCCTCTTTAGGCTGCATGCGAGGATTCACTATTCCAAGCGAATCCAAATACCAGATCCTTCCACCTCTAATCCATATTAACATGTCCTGAGAAAATCCTAAACTTAATCCCAACAAAGCACCTCTCTTGACGTATTTAATTGTTTGAACCCTACTTAATCGATGGTATAAACCATATACTCCACATGTTATCATAGCTGCGGCTGTCGTGTTTAATAAATCAATGGTATTTTGTCTTACATACGTGTCAAAGAAAGCCTCCAACCCAAAGAACCCTGTTACCGTGAGTGAAAGTTTGGTACCTTGCTTGAGGCCTTCTTTACACCCATTCATGATCATCACATAATTTTTCTTTTTATGATAAAAATACCAGCCACCTACTTTTCTTGGTAATCTATGCCCATTTTCAGTTAAATATCTTAAAGATGCTATTGAAACTCCGTCGTAAAACCCAGAAAGTGCCCCGATGATACCACCTACGATGGATACTGCTTGTAACCTATCTTTTGGATAGAGGTGGAACCTTTCATGAATCCTCATGTCAGAATTGATAGATTTTACTGAGGAACCATTATTTATAACTTCCTGTGATTCCATATTTCATCACTTTGAATGGTTGTACTCGCTCTAGCAGAGGTATGTAGCTAGAAGAATAGAGCGATTCATATTTAGACCTGTTTTATGAAAATTACACAAAGCAGTTTTACTTGACATAATCTACTGTAAGAGGTTTAGACTCAATTGGACAAGTATACAGCATTGTAGCATAAGAGGATCTTGAATACCTAATGGATTCGTCTTATTGATTAATCACAGGTAGATTAAATAGAGAAATAATTTTACGGAAACATAGTTGATTGGTATCACTAAATAAATAGTATAAACTAAATTTATAAATAGTCCAAATGGTGTTTACTGGTCCAATATGGACTTGACAAATTCAACATAATCGACGTTACCATCAGATGTAACGTTCACACCTTTTAATAATTCATCAACTTCCGAATCAGACAACTTTTCTCCAATAGAAGTTAAAATGTACCTTAATTCACCTACACCAATGTAACCAGTTTGCTCTTTGTCAAACACTTGAAATCCTTTGATATAATCCTCAGGTAATCCTAATGGCTTGAAACCATCTGGTCTTTCAATGATTTTTTGATAGGTGTCAAAGTCGAATTCGTCGGATTTAATTGAACCTTGTAATTCAGAAATTTCTGCTAATGTAGGATTTTGACCAACTGCTCTCAATAAGTCCCCTAAATGTTCAACTGGAATCTTTCCTGTTCCCTTCTTGTCAAAGAGGGCAAATGCATCTTTGTAAGTTTTGGTATTTTGTGACTAGACAAATTCACCGTTAGTAGATATTCTTTTATCGAATAGAAGATTCCATAATGCAATTATTTATGCATTGTTTATTCTAACACTATATCGAACATACCATAGTAGTAGATCTTGTTATACCGTAATATATTCTACTTGAAGAAGGCTATACTTTACTATCAACTAGCATAGATCGCATTCAAATCGAAAGGTAAACAATCATTGTCTTACATAAGCCGATATTACCCGGAATTTCTATATACTAAGATGAATCAGATTATGGAGTTGGTATCCTTTAGATAGTAGAGTTAGGAGATCACAGGCCATAGTTGGTGTCAAAACAGATAAAACTAGACTGTCGTTATAGTCAGCTTTTGAATCAAAAAATTCGCCTTGGATACGTAAAAGAAGTTGGGAAGCTCATTACGCGTTAACTACTTTTGATTTGTTATATACAAGTAGTATAAGAGAGGTTTAACGTATAACGTAAAAGTATGAGTGAACTTGGGGTTGTGGGGAATTTCAGCGACTATATAAACGATACGGACAACCACATACCTAAGAAAAGACGTTTAAATTGGGATGATGAAAAATTTAAGCCTGGATTCATACTAAGAGTTAAAGTGAAGAACTTCACTACATATTCGTATGCAGAGTTTAATTTGTCGCCGACCTTGAATATGATCATAGGGCCAAATGGGACCGGAAAGAGTACATTAGTTGCTGCTATATGCTTAGGATTAGGAGGAAAAATCGATCTCATCAAGAGAAAAACCATGAAATCAATGATTAAGACAGGCCAACAAGAAAGTATCATTGAAATTACGTTGAAAGATAGTGAGCCCGATCTGTATTTAGTGATACAAAGGAAATTCACTGAAAAAGAGTCTTCATGGGAGTTGAACGGAGTAGTTTCGGATGAAAAGCTGATAAGAAAAATCTGTAAGAAGTTTAATATTCAATTAGACAATCTTTGCCATTTTTTGCCACAAGAGAGAGTGGCAGAATTTGCGGGCTTATCGCCTGAATTGCTACTTCTTGAAACTCAAAGAACGGTTGGGTCGGGCCACCTTTTGGCAATGCATGAGGATTTGATCGCAAAGGATAATATGCGTGAAAGCTTGAAGACAGACATTGCATCAATTGAAGAAAGATTAATAAAATTAACCGAAGAGAAAGACAGATTACAGGAAGAGGCTAGACGATTTGAAGAATATCAGGAAAAGACACAAGATTTGATAAACCATAAAATGTTGATTCCTTATGCCCAGCTCCAAGATTTAAAAGAGCGTCAGAAGCATATCAAGAAAGAGAGAGATCTTGCAAAGAAAAAGTTGGAAAATTTTAAATCTAATACTAGGCCAATTGAAATACAGCTACAACAAGCACAACAAGAATATGAAGTACAAGATGCAAAGTTTCAAGAATCAAAATCAGCTTACCAAGAATTAATAGCAAGCTATGACAATAGGAAAGAAGAAATAAGTAAAAACTTAGACACTATTGCGGGCCTTAAAATGACAAAGACTACATTGTCGAATAAAAATGAAATGAAGAGGGTTGAGTTGGACAAATTACGACAGGAAAAAGAAGAATTATTATTGAAATTAAATAATATGCCTCAAGTAGATGAGAATGAGTTACTAAGGAATAAAAATCTCAGAGATGAGAAGCACGAGGAAATTAATGATTTAAAATCTGATGTTGATAATGCTCAAGATAAAGCAGATTCTTTGATTAGTCAACTCAATAAATTAAAGAAAAATATACAGGAGGAACAAAAAAGATCTAGCTCGAATGATAAAATTGTTGTCTTAGAAAGTAACGGGAGATACCGCAGTGATCTCTTAGATAATGCTTACGGTGCACATATGTATTTAAGGGAGCAAGCCGAAATTAAGGATCTCTATTTCGAAGCTCCTGTCGTCTCTTGTGAAATTGTTAATAAAAAATATGCTAAGTTCGCTGAAAAGGTTATTGACAATAACACATTACTTGCATTGACTATACCAACTCAAGAAGTTTATGATAAAGTTTCACAAGTTCTCTTTTCTAAATACAATGCTCCGTTAAGAATTACACAAGAAGTTGCTAGCACGAACCATATGAGCAAAGATGAATTAAACTCATATGGGTTCGAGGGTTTTTTGTCTGATTATATCTCCGGGCCAAAAGCCGTTTTAAATATGTTGAATGTGATTTCAAAAGTTCACCTTATTCCTGTGAGTAGTAAGCCTTTATCAGATCAACAGTTTGAGAAATTGTTACAACCAGATGGTAGAGGTAGAATCCCCTTTATGAGATTCGTGGCTGGGGATAGTTTATTTACAGTTTCAAGGTCCAGGTATGGATCTAAACAATATTTGTATACTACTGAGCAGGTCCAAGAAGCACGTCTTTTTGGTTCTACTGGCTTAACTCAAGAGGTTAAAAAACAACTACAGGACAATATTGAAAGGATGATAAAGGAGCACAAAACATTACGAGCAGAATTAGATAGACTCCAGAACAACTCAGAGCCTATTAAACTGAAACACCTATCTGTTATCAAAGAATTTAATGTAATAAAAGCTGAGGTTGACAGATTACAGAATCTCAAGAAAGGAAAAGCGAAGCTAGAGACGTATATACTGCAGAAGGATGAAAGAATTAAGAAGATGGAGCGAGATGCACAGAAAGATTATACTGAAAAGATAAAGGTGATCGAGAAAAAAGTCAAAGAAAAATACGATAACTATGCAACGGCTACATCAGAACTCTCGAATATGATAAAAAAAATAACATTTTCTTCCATTAAACTAGATCAAGATGAATTTTTGTTACTTCAAACACAAAATAGGATAGTCACAGCAGAACAGTTGAAGAGCAAACTTATGCAATATAAAGAGTCCTTAGAAAAGTCTTACGAGGAAGCGAAACAAAAATATAATGAAATAAAGAAGAGTGATGCAGCACAAAAAATCAGGGAACAGAATGCATCCTATACAGATGAACAACGAGAAGTTTTGTCTCATTTAGCTGGGATGTATATGGATAATAATACTTTGACGGAAAAAAATATAAGAGAGAAGATTCAACTCCTTGAAGATGAAAGAGCCTTGATGTCGACAGCGGATCAAAGTTCCATCGAGACGTTAAAAAGTAAACTACACGAGATTGAAGTTTCTGAAAGAGAATTGCCAAACTTAAGAAATAAGAAGGAGCAGCTTGATGAGAGAATTGACAAAATCTATGAACAATGGGAACCAGAATTGTCAGATTTGGTATTGAAAATTTCAAAGGCATTTCAAAAAAAGTTCACTACTGTTGCAAGTGATGGTCAAGTTGAATTAGCAAAAGAGAAGAGATTTAAGGATTGGAAGCTACAAATTCTTGTCAAATTTAGGGAAAATTCAGACCTAAAAGTATTGGACCACCAATCTCAATCAGGAGGAGAGAGAGCAGTTTCTACTATATTTTTCATCATGTCATTACAAGGTTTAACAGATGCTCCATTCAGGATAGTGGATGAGATTAATCAGGGTATGGATCCAAGAAATGAAAAAATGGCCCATAAATATTTGGTTCATACTGCTTGTCAGAATAATAAATCTCAATATTTTTTAGTAACCCCAAAATTGTTAACAGGATTATATTATCATCCAGATATGGTTGTACATTGTATTTATACTGGACCTCTCATTGATGCTGTTGAGAAAGACTCTGATAAGCCAGACTTTATGGATTTGACGAGAAGTGCATTAGTTACGGTTACGTAATTTATATTTATCTTATTTAATTTTGTACAAGAGTTATAAGTATTTTATGGCATTCTGAAGCCTAGAGTGATATTCGCTGTCACCGATTACTTCAATTAATAAAGGTATAGTTAAGCCAGGTATTCCTCCGGATACTGCAAATCTAACCGCTTGAAATACATCTTTTTTCTTTATTCCTGGTATTTGGTGCAATACCGTATCAACGTTGCTACTAAAAGAGTGTCCCTTAGGAAGATCTGTTAAAATTTGCAAAATTTCCTTTGATTGTACAGGTATGTTACTTTGATCCAATTTCGAATGATCTATACCTTTAAATAAATACGAGTGCATCTGTCCAAGCTCATTTAGGGAATTAAGATTTGAACCAATTACTTTTAAGACATTTTTCAAGTATTGTTTATCATGAGAGGTTTTGGTGGATTGCTGAAATTCAGGATAGTATTCTTCCACAAGTTCATCAAGCATTTGAGGATCTTTGAGCTTGTTTGTTAAGTGGTTTTTATTAAAGAAATGTAATTTCGAATCGCTGACCTTTGCATTACCTTTAGTTAGGTAGTCCAAAGAAAATTTTTCAATCAAATCTTTTAGGGTCATCACTTCACTTGTACTTACACCAGAAACCAATCTAGGTGGGGACCAACCGAATAATGCACAAAAGTTTACAACAGCCTCAGGTAAAATACCTTTCTTTTTCATACTCAAGATTCCTATGTCACCCGATCTTTTTGATAACTTTTTATCTTCTAATGAGGTAAGTAATGGTATATGTATAAATTTTGGTGGTTCCCAACCGAAAGCTCTATAGAGGGCAATATGTTTTGGAGTTGCAGGAAGCCATTCTTCACCTCGTATAACATGCGTAATTTTCATTAAATGATCATCCACAACGTTAGCTAAATGATATGTAGGCAATCCGTCCGACTTCATAATGATAAAGTCATCATAACGGCGATCAGAATTATTATATTGAGGCTGTAGATTTAATTGTCCATGAATTAAATCGGTAAATGGTTCGTATTTATCAGGTGCCTTGAATCTAATAACACGTTCCATGTTTTCTGTTTCCTTCTTATCATGATAACATTTCCTATCATAGGTTACAGTTGTAGGAGGCTTTAATTGACTTGCCGTTTCCCGCAAAGTATTTAACCTATCTTTTGAACAGTAACAATAATAAGCATCACCAGATTTTAATAAAATATCAACATACTTTTGATATATAGCCATTCTATCTGATTGCCTGTAAGGTCCGTACTCACCTCCCTCATTTGGTCCTTCGTCTATGTTTATTCCACACCATTTCAAAGTATTGTAAATATTTGATTCTGCATCATCAATTAATCTCTTTTGATCTGTATCTTCCAAACGCAATAAGAATTGACCTCCAGTATTTTTGGCTAATAAATAATTATACAATGCCGTCCTTAATGATCCCAAATGTAAGTAGCCGGTAGGGGAGGGTGCAAACCTGGTTCTAGCTGGGGAAGTTGGATGAATGGATTCCTTTTTCTTTGAATCCCCTAGGCGTGGATTTGTTGATTTGCTCTTCTTGAAACTAAATTTCTTCGTTGATAAACATCGCCTAAATTCAACAGATCTTGACAATCTTAAACATATCATACTAATAATCAGTATCGTTTAAATGAAATGTTGGAAGAACAATATCATAAATCAGTTGAAAAATTATTGTGACGAGCCCTGTACATATGATAGTGAAATTTTTTAAGAGTCAATTTATCATCAGAAAGATAATATTTTTCACTTTCTTCTACAAGCTGTGACTGACAGAAAGAGAACGATTCCAATCATCATGGAAACCGTTTCATATATACGCTCAACAGCAGCTGCTCCTGAAGTAAGTACTTCTCATGCAGATGCAGCCAAACTTCAGATACTCAAATCAATTAAGACTAAATTTTATATGCATAAATCTTTCGATATTCAATCAGACATGGAATTCATGCCTCATATTCCATCAGAGATGGCTAATGATAGAAACTATAAGAAGCCAAACAATGCATTTTCTTTCAATCAACTCGCATCACCTATTCATTCTCATAATATTATATATGATGGAAGACACACAGGTGAATATTATCCTAATTCGGTAGCTAATGGCATGTCCAATCAACACTACAATGTTAATGATACTCCAAAATCGAGGATGGCATACTTAAATCAGTCGTCTCCAAAGCGTACATCCCCATCACCTCATTCCAATACTGGCACCAAAAGTTTACGCAGAAAAGTTACAAGCAACCCCAAGAGCTTTATTCCTTCGAACGGTATGCATTCAGCAAGCCCTAAGCAATATCTCGAACATAATGATTACTACTATAACAATTAGAAGGTGTTTGTCTTGTCATCATTCTACGAGCCATTACTAATTTATTTTATGCATCTACATATCTCACACCGATAGATTCTTAATGATTTCACTTCATAAGACTAAATTGTCTTTGTTTTATATTTATATTTGTCTGGTTTTACTGCAACCTAGTTTTTCCTGGTATCGTACTTGAAGTTTTTTTTATTAAATCTGAGACATCAATTGTCTATTAAAACGAGTGTGCACATATACATATATCATTCAGAGGATTATCATATTTTGGAGATTTAAATATCATTATGACTTGTTATACTATCGCTTCATCATTATCGTTCAATTTTATTTTCATTTAATATCCTTGCACTTACTATCATTTTCTTGATTTATTTTTAATTTCCGGTTTAATTTAGCATGTATTTAATTAATCTTCATCTTTTCATAGAATTCATCTTCATTACGTTTCATTATACATATTTAATAAAGGTTGTCTTCCCATGTCAAGTTTTGCAATTGTTCATAGTGTAGAAGAAATATCACGTGTCACAGAATTTTCGAGATAAATGATGGCAAAGAGATAAAAGGGGAGTTCCTTACCCTGATTTGAAGGTTTAGTTATGACAATATAAATCTAAGAAGTAATTAGACTCTTGGAAAAGATGTGTAGAAATAGAAAAAATGATGATTCCATTGATTCGGAAGTTGTCGATTTGAACGACAATGCTAACGATAGTTACAATGATGATATAGATCAAGTTATGCAAAATGTTAATAATATTAAATCGAACTTGGGTTCTATAGCTAAATCATTCTTCAATTTTACTAGTGATTCGGTCAGTGATATAAACAATAAGGCTAAGGATTACTCAATGAACTGGTTGTCGGAAATTGATGATGAGTCGAATGAACATATCAACGAAATCCGTAAGCACTTCAGGAAGTTTTTTAACGATTTTGAGCCTAAAGTAGACGAATATTTCCCCAAACCTTATCAAAGTAGAAGCAACAGTAATAGTGATGATCAATTACCATTACAGTTTTCTCCTTGGTTACCGGGTAGAGATCACTTTCCTCATTTCTTCGGAGGTTCCAGGAAATGTGGAAAGACACCATTTGGATTCTATTCATACAAGACTCCTTCAATTAGAAACTATCACGAATGCATTGATAAGAAAGGTGAATCTGTATGGGATTCGCATGGGTATTGGAGATGCTTATTTCCAAACTCAGAGGTACCCAATGAGTTATTGAAGTTAAAGAACGAAAAACTTAGTGGTGAGATTTTAACTAAAGAAGATTTTAATAATGCTTTAGCAGGTCAATCGAGCTCTCAAAAAGATGGAATAATTGACTTAGGTGAAAAAGGTATCTACTTCAAACAATTTACAGACTTTTTGAACTGGAAAAGTATAATGTACGAAAACGTTAAGCGTGAAAAGGAAAAGAAAAGACATGAATTAATTGAAAGAAGAAAGCAACAGGCACAAGAGTGGAAGAGTTTTAATACCCCCAGTGGTGAAATGACTGAGGATAAGACTGTTATTTCGAGCTCTGTGCAATCAAATTTAAGTTCGAATCTGGACGCGAATGAATGTGTTTTAAATGAAACAAGAACAGAGTACTATAACGATGGTACTTCATGTACAAAGACAATAACCAAATCAAAACCTTTTGATGCGAAAGATTGGGTCAATGTGACAGAGAATGTCGAGCATAATAATACAAGCAATGGTAAAAATGGATGGTTTTGGAATTCAAAGGATAATTAGCTAGGTAGTTTAGTCCTTACGGTTAGTGCTAATATGCGACTAATGATATTAATATGGCTTTAATAGTGATTATATAGTTGATAATTAAGATTGTAAATATTTTACTTCATTTTGTGTAATGTTTCCTACGGTGAATAATTCAAAGAAGGAAAGAGATAAAGGTTAATCAAAGGATTGTAAGAGAGTATGGATAGTATAATTAAATGAATCCGTTAAATAAAATCATATTCCTTTCAGCATTCTTAGCTTCGGGGTTTTTGTTAATATTATTATCATGTGCATTGTATAACAATTGGAAACCTTTATGGGTTATAGTTATATTTTTAATTGCTCCATTACCTAATATAATAGCTCTGTCAATTGAAAGTCGTAGAGATGACTTCTTGACCTTCAGTAATGACCATGGAAATAATCCTACTACATTAGAAGAAATGAGTAAATTTTTGACAGGGGTTTTACTTGTAAGTGGGATTTCGTTACCGTTAACATTATATCACACCCATTTGATACAGTTCGGGTCTATGATAATGAGTATAATTGGAGGGTTAATAGTATACGTGGATATAATCATATTTATATGGTTTTTTAGTGAAGAAGAGGATGATCACGAAGACTTCAATTTCTAGTGGTGAAAATGCATTTAATTAGCTTATACGTTAGTTTTTTAACTTGTATAATATAAATAGTACACGTATACACATCTATATATCTATGAGCTAAATATCCTCCCATTTCAAGTCGAATCTACCTTCAGGAATCACGTAGTTTTCAATTGCTTCCACAACTTCCTCCGCAGTGGTGGCAACTTTCATGATCTCGCCGTTCTTAACCGAAACAAACTGCGAGTCAATCGAATCTTGAATGAATGTCAAAAAGTTGTCATAGAATCCATCCATGTTGTAAACAACAATAGGCTTGTTATGAATGTTTAATTGGAACCATGTAACCATCTCCATTAATTCTTCTAACGTCCCGTATCCACCTGGAAGTGCAACAAATGCGTCTGCCTCTTTACCCATTAATCTCTTTCTAGTATGCATATCTTTAACTAAAGTAGTGTGTCCATATTTTTCTGAATCTGGGATTGGGGTTGATCCGTTGTGATTGTCAATAGAAGACTTCAACTTATCGTTCACTTCTTCACTTGTCTCCTTAGTTCTTTCCCTGGAGATCAATGCTTCGGGAATAATTCCATGAACATATCCCCCATTAGTGGCGCATCCTTCCGCAACTGCCCCCATAAGACCGGTAGATCCTCCGCCATAAACCAATCCCCAGTTTTTATCAGCTAATGTCTTTCCTAACTTAGCCGCATCTTCAGCAAACTTGGGTTTGCTCCCAAAACTTGATCCACAAAAGACACATACAGTCTTTTCTGGTTTTATTGATGTTCTCGTCGAGTCTGAAGTCATTTAAGTAATTTTTTTATTGTATATTTGAATAATATGGTAAAAATAAGTTAAAGTTTTAGTATTATGATACAGGGCGAACTTTAAGCTATTTATCTAAATCGTGGAAATGTCACAAAACCCACCGCGGAGTTGCCGAACAAGCTGCAAAATAAGATAAGGAATGACATAGCTTTGTAGTCGTCACGCTATAGATAAGGGGTGATTTGTTACGCTGTATCCAGTAAATGCAGGTAGGAGTTTTGCTTTCAGTTAAGTACCTTCAAGTGAAGTTAGTTAAAAGCTTGATCAGCAGGAGATGCTCGAACTTGAAACATCTCGCAGCTGAACGTGGGGTCCCAAAATAGTATTGTTCAGTCGGCGTCCAAAACACAAACACAAGTTTATCTGGAAGAGAATAGAAATATATATTAGGAGAATCAACAGACATGGAATACATGCATTGGACATTATTCAAACGGTATAAGTTCTTGTATGGGTATTAAAAAGCTACTGTAGATTTCAATTTTAGGTAGTGCCACCTCGCCGCATGGGTGTGGAGAATAAGTTGAAATAACTAGCTACCAATGAAGAACCACGCGTGATGAATGCACAAAATCATAGCTTATACTCAACGACAGTCATGCTATATAGTATAAAAGTTTATGTATGTTTAGAGTTCTCTTTTTAGGTAATGATGGGTTGATATAATACCCATAATGTTCCTTGTGCGTCATGGTCATCGCAGAAATAGGGTGGATATCGACATAAAATGAGAGCATTATTAGACCTTTTTTAATTCATTTGTCAAATGGCTTATCGAATGGATATTCAAATCTTCTGAATCTACGTCATATTGATGTCTGATGAATATCTGTTCCTTTCATGGCTCATGCTTACGATGGTGGTAAACCTACTTTACCATTTGGCTCATCTATATCTTTAATACGGAATTTGAAATCGCATAAAAAATATTCAATTAACGCCTGGTTGGATATCGTACGTCGCCTGGTAGTGTTTTATCGTTTTCTCCTTGAGATTTAGCTAGCATTCAAACTGCCAATATTCCCTGTCAGTTGACAAAATCTGGACCGTTTATTATTTGTAGTGTTTCTAATTAGATGAATCAATATATATCTAATTTATATAAGAAGTATAAACAGCTTTTGAGATTGAAAAATAACATTTTGTAAATAGTTCATTTCTTTTGTATATAGTCCATTTCTCGTTAATCACCTCGGCAATTTTGAAGTATCAGAAGGGAAAAAAATTCGTTCGTTTAGAATAAAAGGTATTCCACTTACAAACCCAAGCCAACTACCTGCTGTTACACTTTGCCTGCAATAGTACGCCGTTTGACCAAACAGCATGTACTAATAATAGGCATATGTGTTTCTAACAATAGGATATTCGTATTTTTTAGCACACATAACGCGAAAAGAAAACGCGATTTTGCCAGGGTTTTTAATCTTTAAATAGAATTAATTAAAATGAGTTAGTGAATAAAGAAGAAAAAAAGATCCAATTTTCAAGTAACAGTTGCTTCTAATAAAATTTTCTGGTACGAATAATTAAAGATACAATATAGTTGTTCGAGTTACACCGAGAAAATGCTGAGAGATAGACAAGCTTTGTTAGACCAATTAGATAGTATAGCAATGTTCACTACGCTAGGGTCTTCAGAATTAGAATCAGAAGATAGACCGTGCATTGAACAAAAGGATTACTACGGCGATACGGATACAGATACAGAAATGTCGGATACTTCACGATATATGGACTCGTTTAATGATAACGTGTCTATTGGTACTTCTGATACCAAAAATACGGACATAATTGATATACTTCCTACCATATTGCCGTCAATGAAGGAATTACCGGAATTGCCGAAACAATTCACCCATGACCACCAAGGCTTTCAAAAACAGATAGAAATAGGAATGCTGAACGTTAAGAGCTTGGGCAACGTCCTTGACTGCATCGAGGACTTGTTATTACAAGAGAACCAAATGATTGAAGACGAATTGGCTAATGTGATACGTGAAATAGAGAATAGCGTGCCCAACAATACATTTAATATTCCTATTGAAAACATGATAACGGGACGTTCGAAAAGGTGAATAAAACATGTTCAAGTTGACACATGTTACAATTGTATTATAGCCTGAAATTCGTCCAAATAAAGCACCAATAACGAGAAATTTTATGACAAAGAGATAAACATCACGTATGACTATCCCAAACATTTATACCCAACAGACATTCTAATGTGTAGGCAGTATTCATAGAAAACATATAGAATCGTTATCTAGTATCGAATTTAAATATATGCAGTACATTATGATTAAATATAAATCGAGTAGTCTATAAAAGGAGAAAGATAACGAAGTAAGTCCTACAAACATGAGTGGAGTGAAGGATATTAAATCGTTAATTAACAAGACCAGGAGCTATCTTGACCAACTTGATTCAGTGATAGAAGAAAGAGACAGATTGATAACCATCTTAAAACTTGTTCCGTCATCCAATGATAATTTGGATTTGATCAACAGTTTGAACAAGGTCATCAAGAGTTTGAATTACATTCAGAAAGATATCATTAATTTAAGCAAAAATGGGTCCCCGAAGCCAGAGATTTATGAGGAGTTGGTGTCGAACTTTGAAGATTTGTACAACAGATACGATCAGCTTACAA
This sequence comes from Debaryomyces fabryi, assembly GCF_001447935.2. Lineage (NCBI taxonomy): Eukaryota > Fungi > Ascomycota > Pichiomycetes > Serinales > Debaryomycetaceae > Debaryomyces > Debaryomyces fabryi. The sequence continues at coordinate 47,597 of NW_015385476.1, forward strand.
ATACCCTAACGGGTGATATATATGTCGATATAAATGAATATGGGTTCGAAAAACAAGACATACCCAAAGTGAACATTCCAGGTAAGTCAGTAAGGTTTTCGGATAAGGTTGAAGAAACAAGTCCTGTTCCAGAAATACAGCAGCATTTTAAACCCTACAGAGACGACGAAGAATCAGTTGCGTCATTTGAAAGTCAAACTAATCCTCAAATGTTTGCTCAGCATCAACAACAACTTATCAGTCAGGATGAAGATTTAGGTGTATTACATGATTCTGTTAGAAGACAGCATTCAATGGGGTTGCATATTAATGAAGAAATAGATGATCATTTAATAATGTTGAATGATTTGGAGCTGGGAGTGGAACGCTCGCAGTTCATGCTAAACAGTGCTACAAATAAGTTAAAGAGCTTCAGGCAGAAATGCCGTGAGAATGGTAGTTTAGTGACCATTGTTGTTTTGACAGTAATATTGATTGTATTGTTGGTGGTTTTAAATTAGGAGTTAGTTTTAGATACTTTCTACATGATCTAAAACTTTAGACCGTAATATAGATAGGTAATATTAATTGTTTGGGGCGCAGAATTGGTTCTACCAAATATAATCGTTGTATATGACCTCATGAGGAAAAATTATATTGTGAGTGGTAACTTCAGATGAATTTTATTAGCGAATAAGTCTACAACCGCTACAGGTGGTAATACATTAGACGTAAATACGTTTATTCTATAAACTATTTCAATAAATATCTGTATATCGCGCTTCTTTATGTTTAACTACAATGTCATGTTTTATCATTATCATTAATAATATATATATATATATATATCTAGCCACTTAGTCTCTATAATTGTTTCCCTGTATCAACAGTTGAACTCGTCTCTAGTAGCTGAATGCCCTAAGTTTTAATGGTAAGGATCCTCTTCCTTGGTATCGTGAACATGAAACAAGTCCTCGAATTCGTCAAGAGGAATCTCCACATCAGACAAACGACCAGTTCCCACATCATACATCATACCCCAAACTTCTATATCACCATTCTTTAATGCCATCGATGCCGATGGGTGTCTCTTTAAAGCTGTCACTGACAGAATTACGTTCAATTCAGCCAATTTACGTGCCTTCATCTTAGGATCATCATTATACTCATTTAATAACGCCAAGTTAGCTGCTCTAGTTTGCTTGATAGGTGTCAACCACAAGTCCAACACCCCACCGATACGCTTCGACGACATAGATGCCCAGATACCACCACAATCGGTGTGTCCACATACAATGATTTTCTTGACCTTCAAAACATCCACAGCAAATTGGATTACCCCCTGTGATGAAAAGTCATTGGATGTGACGACATTACCAATGTTTCTGTGGGTGAATATTTCACCTGGTAATGCTGCAAGACATGATTCACCAGCTCTTGAGTCGGAACATCCAATCCACAAGGTGTGTGGTGCCTGGCCCTTTCCATTCAACTCAAATACCTGATTCGAGTGATTGTGCTTAATCGAATCGATATAGTATTTATTGTTTTCCAAAAAATCTTCTTTGGTCGAATCTTTCAGCAAAGTGAAAGGAAAGTTAGAATTCAACACTCTCAAATTCTTGACCATGTCTTCTTGCTTTTTCTCCAATGGTGGTGTAGTCTGGCCTTGCGGAAGATCCGTTTCGTGCTCTTTTTCTAATTGATAGTGCAAAATGTTTTCTCTTCCCATGATAAAAGTAGATGCGTGAAACCTGCAATTTCCCAAAGGTCTTATCCCAGTAAGAGGTTGAAGAAAACGTTTAAAGACCAACACCTTGAATATTTAAGTACTATTTATATATGCCAACATTTAGTTGATGGGTATTAAAGGACTTTATACTAGTAAGAATAATTTTTGCCTGTTATGCAAAGAAACAGACGTCATCAATGAGTCGTGCGATCACCAACAATACACCCATACACCAGATGATACTGAAAGCGTACGATTATAATTAGAGACTACTAGCGTAGAGGATTTCCTAGAGCAGCAACAACAAAAAGAAATACTGCTAGTATTGCCATCAGTGCTAATGGAAGCATGGCAACGATAGTAATGCTAGTAGAAATAGGAGCAGTAGTGTCTTTAATGTGGTGGTGGCTAAGGTATAGCATCTATAAAAATTCTACAGCATACTGGACCTGTGCCACATAACAGATTCGACTAGCTGTGGAACCCAACACCAGCCTATGAGTATTCTTTGATATCGCACTTATCGCACTGATCCGCTTTGTTGTTGGGGGCGGGTGCGCTCCGGTGAGACGCAAGCGATAAGAATTATCTGTAGCTCTGTTGACGTCAGCGTAGCAGGCGTGGTCCCCCGGCTTCATAGTTCCGCAGGCGAGCGAAACTGTGTGAGTCAGCATATGACTCGGCCGATGAGATCGCTGGGGCAGGAGTCGTACCGCGGACACACGCGTTTTGCGATTCAAGAAATCATCGTTACTTCTACAGTCTGTGTTAGCTGATATACAAAGAAACGTAACAAGTATCTGAGAAGTAGTCTGTTAATACTGCAATTTTCATGACCAACGAAGACGAACTTGTGGTATATGATGAGCCCCGGTCAGCCCGCCAGGAGGAGTTTGATAGCCTCGACACGTCTGTAAAGCTCGAGCGGCTAAACACCTTGATACAGCGGTCGCAGGTGTACTCGCAGATCATGGCAGAGAATATCTTGCAGAACACCATGGATAAGAAGAAGGCAAGAGAAGGAGCTTCCGATGCAGTGGCCGCACCCCCTTCGAAGCGCAGAAAGGGTGCAAAACGACAGACAAAAGTTCCAAAACATGACGTAGTGTCGATGCTTTCAGCACCTTCCGCTGAAAATTCGACCCATAAGCAGCCAAAGTTGTTTTCAGGAGGCACGCTTAAGGGTTACCAACTAGACGGTATGGAATGGTTGATTACTTTGTTTGAGAATGGGTTGAATGGGATTTTGGCCGATGAGATGGGGCTCGGGAAGACGATTCAATGTATTGCCTTCTTGACGTTTCTTATGGAAAATGGTATAAAAGGTCCGTTTCTCATTGTGGTGCCCTTGTCGACAATTTCTAACTGGAGCAATGAGGTCAAGAGGTTTGCGCCATCGCTTAAAGTGTTGAAATACATAGGATCAAAGTCCGAACGATCTGAGCTCACCATAAAGTCAGATTATAATATTGTGTTGACGTCTTACGAGATATCCATCAGGGATTTTGCAAAACTCAATCGTGTCAGCTGGAAATACCTCATTGTTGACGAGGGTCATAGGTTAAAGAACATGAATTGCACTTTGATCAAGTTCTTGAAAAAGTTAAATGTGAACAATAAGCTTTTAGTCACAGGGACACCGTTGCAGAATAACCTAGATGAGTTGTGGTCTTTGTTGAACTTTATACTACCCGATATTTTCCACGACTTAGATCTATTTCAACAATGGTTCAATTTTGACGAGTTAACGAATTTTCAGCAAGAAAATAGTAACGACGATGAAACCAACCGCTTAATTGAAATGAATATTCAGGAGAGCTTGGTTAAGAACTTGCATACTATTTTGAAGCCATTTATCTTGAGGCGATTGAAAAAAGAGGTCATCCGCAATTTACCGCCTAAGAAGGAGTACATTATTCATATATCCTTGAGCACATTGCAGAAAAAGTTGTATAATGACGCGCTAAATAACAATTTGCTATTCGGACTATTAGAGGTCTACTTAAAAGAATATATTCACTATAACCATGGTGCTTTATTTGATGGGTCTGAAATCACCGAACTAATTGAGAAGAAGCTCTCTACGGTACCTGTTGATAAGAGATCCAAACTTGGATCATTTAAGGAAGCTGAGAGTGATGAAGAATTTGATTATATAGAAGAACATATCGATCAATCAAAACCGGAATTGGATGAGAAACAAATTGCCAAATTGCCCAAGGCGAAAAGAAAAGAATATATTTTTGATAATTTGTACTATAAATGTCTCAAGCAGTTGAAAAATTTATCGTTGCAGAATTTAGTTATTCAATTGAGGAATATTTGTAATTCGCCATATATATTCTATGAACCGTTTGAACCAAATTCAAACAAGGATGGAGAATTTATGGAGTTGTTGTTGCGCAATTCTTCCAAGTTCAAAATTTTGCAGCAATTGTTGGATGGGTTATTGCTGCAAAATCACAAAGTACTCATATTTTCACAGTTTACGAAAGTTTTAGACTTAATAAATGATTGGCTCGTCTTCCAAAATATTAATATATGCAGACTAGATGGATCAATGAACCAGCTGGATAGGGAGGTAGAAATCACGGAGTTTAACGCCAAAAATTCTAAGCAGCAAGTATTTCTATTATCTACCAGAGCTGGTGGTTTAGGTATCAATCTAACTGCATCAGACACGGTTATTATTTTTGATAATGATTGGAACCCACAAATAGATTTACAGGCTATTGACAGAGTACACAGAATAGGTCAGACGAAGCCTGTAAAAATTTACCGCTTCCTCATAAAGAATTCAATAGAAGAAATATTGATCAGTAAATCTTATTCGAAGAGGTTTCTCGAGAAAATCATTATTCAAATGGGTGAATTTAAATTTAATAAATTTCAAAAGGTCATAAATGAAAAGAATCTTAATTTCAAGAATTTGGTTAACTTATCAAAAAGTTTCAGAATAAATGGAGAGGTTAAAGAAAACGCATCTGGTGATAATGATTATGAAGTGGATGAAAGGGAAAATGAGAATATGTTGACCGATGATGAAATGACCGAGTTGTTGGATAGAAGTGACGAATGCTACAGGACAGAAAAGGATTTTGATAATGTTTCGGTTTTTGAAACTATAAATAATATGGATAAATAAATTGTATAATATTAGTAATAGGTAATTGTATAAATTAAAATAAGTTAAGTTATGCAGCTAAGTATGTTTAGTATTGTAAAAGGACAATATGTCAAGAGTCTTAGTTCTCCATCTTAAAGCATTCCAAAATGCACTATAACTCCAAGTCAAATCTTTGGCACCTTGCATGTAACCCGTATATTTGTTGAATTGCTCAGACATATGACCTCTTCCATCAACATGGTCTTTTATTATCTTTAAAAAGGAGTCCCCAAAGTCAAATAAATTAAGTAAGGCATTGTTATACCGAACAGAATTGTACGGAATGACGAACTCTTCTAAATCATCGGCTTCAAAGGTAATGAAAGATTTAAAGAATTCATGGTTATACTTGTTAATGACTAAATCTTCTCTACTATCCAGGAGTTTGTAAACCGTTTTGAAAATAACTTCCGCTGCAGATGCAGTAGCAATAAACCATGGATTACCCTCTGAAGTTCCAACTCCGTCATATATATCCTCAGGGTATCTTCCAAGAGCAACTCCAAGTGAAGGTTTTCCAATTCTATCGCGGTTGACTGGATATCTAAACCTCATGTCAGAAGCCATTGCATTAATTGTGTTCAAAATATGATAGTCATTAACATCAAATGGAACATCAGAGTATTCATTAACTTCAAGGTCATGTGAATGTATACTTGCAAGTAAAGTAGCAGCATCGAGTCCAGACCTCTTACCACTTGAAAATAAGCTTGGTGTCTCAATAATATAAAGAGATGAAGGGATGACAAATCTAGCTTCTCCTTCAATAAAATCCTTCAAACTATCGAGAACTTCATGTAATTTATCAATAAATTCATTATCCACTTCATATATCTTGGCCAATTTGAGCCCATCAATTATAGCCCTTAATTGTGACATAGATGTAAAGAAATGAATTGAATTGACTTCTTCCCAAATATCAAAACTTTCTTTTTTCCAATTTTTAACAATATAAAATAGATCAGGTTTAATGATTTCATCATATATGAACCTCTCATCTCTCAAGAATGTATTAGATAATTGAATCTTGTATTTCTGTATTAGATTCAAGTATGAAACTATTGTAGATATCCTTAACCCTGGCCCATCGTTTTGAGGCCTCCCCCAATGCTCATTGAAAGCAGTACAATCAGGCATAAACTTTGGTTCTCCTAAACCTGATCGAGTATCATCATCAAAACTACCCAGATTATTCGGTAATCTCTGCAAGTGGTAATTGTTTTCAATGTATTTTTCAATTATGGAACTTATCCTCAGGTTGTTTAGATTATTGTCCTCAAGATAATGAACCAAGGATCTAATGGTTAATGCAGCATCTCTCACCCATTGATAAAAGTAATCTGGCTTATGCTTTGAAGGAGACGCAATAACAGCTCCTTCGCTCACCTCATTCTCTTGTAGAAACTCGCTGATGCCTCCAATATTATTCAAAATTCCTTGAAAAGAAATGTTTCCCTGCGTTACTAGCCATTTCTCATATTCAGAATTTTCTGTGTTATCTAGCATATAAAATTCTTCGTTATCATTCGAAAATAAATTTAAGGATAAGATCTTTTGTACAGCTTCCGCCACACCAGTATTCAAGTAATGAAGGTCATATCGAGGAACATAAAGTCCATAAGAAATGGCAAAATTTGCCATAAGCATCAGTGTAAAAAAGCTTAACTTCATCATTAGTCTATCTTACCTAGATCAAGTCAACCAACTATTCTATATCTACTCAATAGAATTCAATTAGGGTGCTAAAATGCTTCTATTGTTTAACAAGACAATTGCTAATATTTTCACAAAGATAAGCTTGTGACCAAAATATTTTGCACCATTTTAATTTTGTGTCCCTGATAAGAAGTATTCGATGAAATTATCTTATAGGCAGTTTTTGACAATACTAGACAATGAAATATAGATAGATATCCATAATACCATATAGCGATCATTCTCATCTACGTCAGTGCAGTTTTATTGTTTTTAATAAAGTTTATTGCTACACCACATATCGGCCTGATTTGTTTGAAATGCGTTAATTCAAGCAGGCAACTAAATAAGATCAACATATGAGACATTATTCAATGTCTGTCTCAATATATAAGCAATAAGCAAAAGTTATATTGGTCTAGTTTGAAGCTGCTGGTCGAGTTTTCATGACTTTCGATAAGAGTGATCAATGATTTGAACGTAGTTAGTTCTACGAATGGTACACATGCTCCATTATTGATAATATCATATTTTAGCGGCAATAAAAAGAATATGCGTTGATGTAATGACCAATTCTCTAGAGCTTTTCCCATATATCTATAGCGTTTCCGATATATTTATATAGCTTTAATGTGTCAATAAAGCGTATTTTATTCTGCGACATTTATATGTTTACGACATTCTAATATTTAGGATTAAATCACGACATATAATGAACAGATACGATATGAACAGTATTTCTATATAGCTGGTAAGAAATATGATACAATCATCGATGCTATACCTTTTAGGTTCATTGCTATTTATACACGCTGCGTATTCATCATTTGAATTCCACCAATTATTAAAAATACACTCGGAATATGACTATTTACCACTACCAACGGAAATTACCGTCGAAGTTATATTGGCATTAGTTACATTTATAATTGGATCTATAATTTCAATCGAGAATGAACCTAAGCTATCAATAGATAATAAGTTAATTCTGCAAGACGATAAGTATTTGAAAAAAATTGAGATGAGGAAGGCTATGAGAGAATTCGAAAAGGTCGGTATTAGTGGATTTGAAGAATATGACTCTAGGGTCGATTTCATTGATATTAAGCAAAAAAGAAAAGAATATAACGATTGGGTTAATAAATGAAAAGTGTCCATATATATTTTGTTCGTTTACGAATTGTTATAATTACCATAAATTATGTTATTATCTAGTAATAGTGTGTATCGTATATAGTTTTATATGTAAATTAGTATTCTATAGAATGTATTAAGCAATACGGTATATGAGAAGATTATAATTGCTTCTTTGATTCAGCCTTAGTCTTCATTTTTTGTTCTCTTGAAGACTTACCTTTAGGACCGGCTTCGGTATTTAAAAAGTAATCCCACCATCTGAAAGAAGAACTGTAACTACCAATGAAATAATGGTGGTGTTCATCGTGGTGATCTGCACCAGCCCAGAATGGTAAAAAGTGATGTAATGACCATGGGAATTCGTAGCCGCAATGCGCATCAACCGCTTGGAACAATCTCAAGGTGATCCAGACACAAACAGTGAAAAGATGCAAATTCTTAGTTATTAAACACCATACAATTGGAATACCAACAGTTCCGAATCCTAATAACATAACTTCAATTGGGTGGGCATATTCAGCAGTCAATCCGAATGGAGCCGCATATCTGTGATGTTGTTTGTGGATGTACTTGTAGAAGACACCATGGTGTAAGGCTCTGTGGAACCAGTAATGCCATGCATCCTCACATACAAAAAATACAGCTAATTGGAGTAAAATAGAAGATAATTTTGGGAATGGGATTTCGAAACTAATTCCGATTCGCTGACACAATGGGTGGAAAAACCAGATAGGAAAAGCTTCCACTAAGAAGTGCGATGTTAACACAGACTTCAAACATTCCCATTGTTCCTTGTTCGATGGAATCTTAGCATCTTGAATCTTATATTTGTTAAAGTATGGAATTCTGTCAATAATCATGAATGGAAGACATCTTCCAAAATACATAGCTTCATGTAATGTGAAGAATAATAATCCAGTGGCAAACAAATCATTACCCATGTAGTAATAGTATGAACCCCATAATTTTTCAATCCAGTTCAACAGCTCGATTTGGCTGAAATTATTGTAAACTTCGCCAAATGTAGTGGCATTAGAAAACCCAGAGTAATCGTGAAAGACACTAATAGTTGTTAGTAATATGTTCTTTTTTTTCATTCTTATACTTTCCTGGTCATTCCCAGTTAGTTACGCGTATCTATCTTACATACCTTGATGACATCCTTAATATCCTTGATTATCGGTAAAGAGATAAATAAATTCTTTTTCTTTTCATTTATATTGTGATGAAAAAAAAGAAACTAACGCGCTAAACGAAGGGTACGAGAAACTAAACGATGCGACTTTTTGTTAGGCTTAACGTCATTGCTATTTATCACAACGACATAATTGCGACACTTCGTTGTGTGCCCTCGACTTGTTGTATCTCATCCGCTGATTATGCATTATATATTTCGCAAGGCTAATTTCGACAGATACAGGGTCTGTGCAAAAGAATTATCTATGCCTGTAGAAATCAAAAACATTTACCTTTCATTTGCCTGTCATTGTAGGCTAATTGTAATGGGGATCGGAAATTGGTAATTGGTAATTGTCATGAGGAGATTCGGCTGATTAAATACGCGAAAATCAAATTGGCCATTTCTTGAGGAGATACGGCTACAACATATTCTATGATACTGATAACTATAGGAATGGATCTATACCTTGAGATTTATACAAGGAGTACTTAAATGCAACTTTAATTTTTAGAGGGTAAGTTTTCAACCTGTTTCGTGGGGCGAGATGATAGTGACGAGGGTGCTATTGTGATGAGCATATTGACAGGACACAAAGAAAAAGTCGGAAGAGCGGTCCGAATAATATATTAACTGTAATCTCTTTCTAAGAGGAGATACCATATAATGTTGGTTATTTTTTCACGATATGATTCTAGCTAGAAGTGTAGGATATTAACATATTAATCTCTATATATATGAGCAGTTATCTGTAGGAGAATGATATAAAACGAGTAGGTTTAAAGTTGTGATTCAGCCGGACTTTGAGCTTAGACATAACGTCGCGCAGAGTAAATATCTCTACATTTCAATAAATTTTATTTCTGTTCCTTTATTCAACGTCAAGCATTAAGGATAACCATGTCGTCGTCAAGCGAACTAACCAACAAGGACAGTTCATTGTCTCAGGAAGACCCAAAATATGCGGAAAGTAATAAACTTAAGACAGTAGAACTGAATAGTCTAAACCTGTCCGTATCATCACTCAACTCAAGCCGAGAAGGATCTCCTCTCAGAGAACCATTAGCTTACGACAATGATTTACATGGAGTCAACTCAAAGATAAGGAGAAGGTCTAGTGTTGGAAATAAATCGGATAGAGGAAGATCACATTCTCTTGTTAGCTCCCTAGCTGACCATTTATCAGGACGAGGGCATTCTATGAGTAGACATTCAGTAGACAGTCAACAAAGCTTGAGTAGGTATTCTACAAGTTATTCGGTTAAGGAGATATATGGTGACATGCCTGAAGAGGAAATAATGCTTCAAAGAAGTGCAACGAAGTCTACCATTTTAAATACTCTTTCAAAGAGAGTTGAGAACGCGAATATAGAAGCAGAAAGAGGTGAAAATTTCGATAAAGAAAGCAAAGTAGACGAGCGTATTTCGGAAGAAGATAGGTTGTACCAGGAAGTTCCAGATATTCCTGTACCCACCACAAAGTTTGGAGGTGAATTCAGCAGTATCGATCCTGAATTAGTTACGTGGGATGGTAGAGATGATCCAGAATATCCAAGAAATTGGTCCCTTGGATCAAAGATTTTGCAAACTGCTATTGTTTCTATTTATACCTTAATTCCCCCAATGTCGTCATCAGTTTGTTCACCAGCTATGCCTGATATCGCTGAGTCACTTGGAATGAATTCTCAATTCCTTCAATCATTTTCTGTTTCAATTATGGTTTTAGCATGGGCACTAGGTCCTATTATTATCGCTCCTTTGTCAGAATCTGATAAAATCGGTAGAAGATGGGTCCTTAACATATCCGTTTGGATTAGTTTTATATTTAATCTCGCATGTGCCTTCTCAAAGAACACAGCACAATTATGTATCTTTAGATTTTTAGGAGGTCTTGGGGGAGCTGCTCCATTAAATGTTGGAGCTGGTACTATTGCTGATTTATGGGATGATAGAGGTAGACAGTTTGCAATGGCTGCATATTCAATCAGCCCTTCATTAGGACCTGTGATTTCGCCAATTATGTCGGGATTTATTGTTGAAAACACGCATTGGAAGTGGGTGTTTCTTGTTTTAGCCATATTAAACGCAGTTGTTGCTTTTGTTGGTACATTATTATTCAAAGAAACCTACTCGCCAAAATTATTAAGTCTTAAGGCTAAGAGATTGAGAAAAGAAACAGGCAATGTTCATTTACATACAATTTTCGAGATCGCTAACGGCGAGACTACGTCTGAAAAGGTATTCAATACCGTGACAAGACCCTTGCAACTACTTATTTCTCATCCGATGTGTTTTGGTTTAGGTTCATTCATGGCCTTCATATATGGTTTTATGTATTTGATGGTCGTTACATTCCCAGGTGTATTTCAAAGAAATTATGGATTCTCAGTAGGTATTTCAGGTTTGATGTTTGTGCCGATGGGAATTGGCTATGTTGTTGGTATTGGGTTCTGGACATGGCTCATAGACTATTTTTATATAAAATTAACGGAAAGAAACAATGGTGTCAGTAAACCAGAGTACCGGTTACCATGTTTGTGCTTTGCAGGTATTGGTATACCGGTTGGTCTTGTGTGGTATGGTTGGTCAGCTCAGAAAGAAATACACTGGATAATGCCAGCAATTGGAAGTTGTATTTTTGCATTTGCATACATTCCTGTGTTCCAGACTATTCAAAATTATTTGATTGATATGAATACCCGTCTTTCTGCTTCGTCTATTGCTTCATGTTCGATTTACAGATCTATTTTTGGGTTTGCATTGCCACTTGCAGCTGATCCAATGTACAAAAAACTTAACTATGGTTGGGGTAACACTATGTGTGCGTTCATTGCATTCGCCTTAGGAATACCATTTCCAATATTCTGTTTAATGTACGGTGAAAGACTCAGAGACTGGGCCAACAGAAGACTCGACAAGAAGCAGGCTGCCAGAGACGCAAGAAACTTGAAAAGATTGCAACAGCAAAATGAAAATGAACTTGCTAAAATGGACAAGTCGCAACCTGTCATGGATTCTTCATTTCTGAAGACCGACTAGGAACTGAACACTAGAGATAGATACCATAAAACATTTTTTAATACATATTTAGCATTTTGTACCAAGCTTATCAAAAGTACATAATATACACAGTATAACAGTAAATATTCTTCACCTGAAATTCATTTACAACTCTGGATTTGGATTGCTTTCAACTATTGAACACCGGCGGTGCCACTTAGTCGTATCTGTTAGTTGCTCTCACAATTCACATCTTAGCAACCACTACTTCCAATACAGCCTAGCCCCACATTCTCGGACCTTTTGCCACTCCGTAATATCACGTAACTTATCTTATCGTCGTTCCTGAGTGGTCAAGTATCCAACCTACCCTATTGTTCATATTTTCTAATTGCACCCATTCCACACCTGCATCCCGGGGGTCCACAAACACCAATTACAACTCTGATTAAATCACGGACCTTATCTTCCATCGTCTTATCGTCAAACTGTGCATACAGTGTAACTCCCGGAGTACTAGTATACTCCGGACCTTAATAGCCTTCCCCGGGTGTTACCCTTTTGAGTGTGGTATTAAATTATTTTCTAAACCTTAACGTTGTTCTGTGCGTTATGCAACATTTTTCAAACTCTCAAAGTCAGTCCGATCGACGAATTTTTGCCTGATCCGGAAGGCTCTTTCTGGGCTACAACTTAGGCCAGTGATAACGTCTTTCCTGTATACAAATACATTCCGGCACCGTTACTCTCCTAATCTCAAGACTGGAATTCTGAAGCCGCATGGGCCGTGCTCTTTACATAAACTATCGTTCATAGCTGACATCAGCACGAGCTGCTGGTTTTGATCATCTATTCATCGTGAAACTCCTATTCTGCACTCTCTCGCGGCCCTACAAACAACAATCTGTCAATCATGTGCTCGTATGTGAATGTACTTCCCCTGGCCTAGCTTTGACCGTGGTCAAGTGCTATCATCTGCATCACCGCACGATTTCTCTTCGCAATCGTTACTAGTCCGCCTCTCCTTCTTAAAATCGCAATAATTTCCTCTTGTGCCCGCAACTATAACATCCTCCGTGGCCTCGTCTCTTGAATGTGGTTCCAGCTCCCAGCAACTTTTCTTGTTGCTGGTGTTTACTGATACCCGGACCCGGAGTTCTATGCAAGCATTACAAAATCCATCGCTTGTTACGTAATTGTACACGTATTCCTGTACAGTAAGATTTTGCCTATGTCATAGTGATTACTCTAACCCTATTATCGGATATGATTATTACCTCTCATACATCATGCCTACGTAATGGTGTAGTAAATACTACGTAAGTACATACTAAAGGGATTGTCTGGTACGGGTATGCCTTGCATATCAACAAACTATTTGGGCATTTTCTTGTATCATCAATGCAACAATACTCGGAAAAAAACTATGTCATCGTTAATAACCGTGCGATCGTTTCTTTTCCGTGTGTACATTACCGCTAACTAATTTTAGTATGTTCGATGTTCGATATGGTCATCGTTTCTTTTGCGGCCGCCTTTAATTTTTTATACCGTTGGTCATAAATATAAATCCGGGGTATCAGATTATATATAAATGGACCATATCCACAAGGAAATTTTTTGTTGGAAGATAGTTAAACAATTACAAATAAAATAAATAGATACAGGTAAAATGGATTACTCATACGATAATGTTGTTCCAAGCTTTAGATTAGATGGTAGATTAGCCATTTTGACCGGTGGATCTGGAGGATTGGCTGCGGTAGTATCCAGAGCATTGTTGGCACAAGGAGCTCAAGTTGCTTTACTTGACATGAATTTGGAAAGAACCAAAGCCGCTGCAAAGGAATTGGAAACATGGGGACAAGAAAACTTAAAGGGTAGTCATGAAAGCCCAATAGGTGCTGTCTCAGCTTGGTCTTGTAACATTGGAGAATTTGAGCAAGTTGAAGAGTGCTTCAAGAATATTAATGAACACCACGGTACCGTGGCTGATTTGTTGATTAATACTGCAGGTTACTGTGAAAACTTCCCTGCCGAAGAATACCCATCTGCCAATGCTGAAGGTATTATGAAGGTCAATGGATTGGGAGCTTTTTACGTGTCTCAAGCATTTGCCCGTCCATTGATTAGCAGTAACAAAAAGGGTTCTATCATTTTGGTAGGATCGATGTCAGGTACTATTGTAAACGACCCACAACCACAATGTATGTACAATATGTCCAAAGCCGGTGTTATTCACTTGACCAGATCATTGGCTTGTGAATGGGCCAAATACAACATCAGAGTCAACACATTGAGTCCAGGATACATCTTAACCCCATTGACAAGAAATGTCATTTCTGGTCATTCCGACATGAAAGAAGCATGGGAATCAAAGGTTCCAATGAAGAGAATGGCCGAACCAAAAGAGTTTGTTGGTTCGATCTTGTACTTGGCCAGTGAGTCTGCTTCTAGTTACACTACAGGTCACAACTTAGTTGTTGACGGTGGTTACGAATGCTGGTAGATTTTTTAATGACTATGTTTTAGTTTTTCTATTGTATATTATTTTCTGGTTTATTTCTATTAATAACTACTTCCAATTTGCATAATAAAGATATAAGTATATTTATCGATTACTGTAGACTACAATTGTGTGTCCGTACTGGTAGTTACATTCAAGGTCACGTCTATAATTCAGTTATCCAGCCTTGTCTTCCCGCAAGTTCCTACCGTAATTTCCGCTGGGAGCAGCATGCGGATTTCGAAAGCCACAATAATAAACAAGTACCTTGGAAAGTTAAGATTTACATAGCTTATGAAGTCTGTGAGAAGCTTACATGCAATATATGGTCTGGATAAAATGGCATTTGAAATCCGATCATCAGAATACCTTTAGCGACAAACCAATTATTTGCAGATGATAACCAATGATGAGAGGTGAACTTCATTCTATGTTTGTGAAAGTTTTCAATTCACCAACTCGTTATTTTCGCTATGAGATTGCTCTACAAGTTTAGAATTCTCCCACATTTTCATTAATGACTTCTTAAAGTTGCTCACGTTGTAGTCTATTATAGTCATTAAGCTATCCAATGAAAGGTCACTGTTATTTTCATCGTGCCTTACCAATGCGACCAATGCTAGCCCTCTGATCATCTGTTTCAAATAAAGTAAGGATCCGTTAGATAAATGAGATATTGATTTTAGCTCTTGCTTTTTACTTACTGTTTCATTATCATTCTTTGAATTTTCATTTTCAATGTATAAGTCATCTAAATCAATAGTAATGTCAATGAACTCTGCGCATACTTCATAGGTCTGAATATCAACAGGAGACGAATCAGTTGCCACGTAAATCTTCGAATTGACATCAAAAATAAAGATCTTATCAATGGATGAATGTTGCACCAAATTATCCAACATATTTTCTAACGAAGGCAATTCATGAATTAACTTCTGCACTATTCTGGAAAAGGCCTCATATATAGAATGATCAAAAATAGATGTTAAATAGAATGAAACTTGAACTCCCTCTAATCCTAAATCTAATAATTCATCACCAATCCTCTGCATTATATCCCTTTGCGCATCAATTCTATAATCTTCCGACAAACCATCTATCTTGTGAATCAACACTTCAATATTAATCTTTGGATTCACTTTGTATGCATATTCGATAATTATGGACAAATTAGTGAGGGCATTTAAATACTCATCCTGCGAGTCGATAACATAAACCAACGCTCCTACACTTGAAAATAATCTTTCTGAATCATAATTCGGTTCAAAATAATTTAACTGGCCTGGTAATTCCATAACAGATAAGTCAATTAACAGTGAAAATTGTTCTGTAGTTGGCTTAGATGTACTCTCTAAGTACAACGTATCCAAGGGCTGCATGTTATGGAAAACAACCTTACATATTGACGATTTTCCTCCTCTACGTAACCCCATTAATAAGATAGTAGCATTGCTATCCTTTGGATTTGGTAATATAGTTGCTTCCATATTAATTATAGTATGAGGACCTAATGAAGAAACACTTATCTTTGCTTTTAATTATCTTTTCTAATTATATTCATGGATTTACGCAAACTAAATTTGATTATATACACGCTTTTCCATTTATTGCAATTATAGAATGACTTACTATATACTTGAAATTGTTTTATAAACTTAGTTATATATTAGTATCACTATAAGCTCATGGTCTTAAACGTCTTGGGTCTCTTGGGAATAAAGACGCACGACGAATATTTTTCAAATCTAAGAAGAACATAACAACTCTTTCTAAACCAATACCACCACCGGCATGTGGAGGACAACCATAGGTGAAGGCATCAACGTAGTCATCTAAACCTGGAACATTAGGATCAACTTCATGAGCATTCATTCTTTCCTTCAAAAGGGTAGGGTCATGGATACGTTGAGCACCAGATAAGATTTCTTCACCTCTCATAAAGAAATCATAAGAGTTGGAGTATCTTGGATCTTCGCTATCTGGCATAGTGTAAAATGGTCTGATTGCTAATGGGAATTTGTCTAAGATATAGAAGTCAGTGTTATACTTTTCTCTGACCAACTTACCTAATAACTTTTCATTTTCAGTTGATAAATCTTCGAAGTCATCAACGTCTTTTCCAGCTTCTCTTAACATGGCAATACCTTCCTTAAAGTGAAGTCTGACCATTTTTCCGTCCTCTGGAAGCTTGAATTCTTCAACAGGGTATTGCTTTCTAACAGTTGCAATTTCCTTGGAATATCTATTTTTTAATTCAGTGAAAATGAATACGAACAAATCAGATAAAACGTCAATGACTTCATCATAATGTTCTTCGAAAGCCATTTCTAAATCTAAACCGGTGAATTCAGTCATATGACGGTGAGTATTTGAATTTTCAGCTCTGAAAACTGGTGCAACTTCGAAAACCTTTTCAAAATCAGCAGCGATTAATTGTTGCTTGTATAATTGAGGAGATTGTGCTAAGTAAGCTTTACCCTTGAAATAAGAAATCTCGAAAACATTGGATCCACCTTCTGATGGAGCAGCAATAATCTTAGGTGTGTGAATTTCAGTGAAACCCTTAGTAGATAAAAATTCTCTGAATAATTGACAAACAGCAGCTTGAATTTTGAAAATAGCTTGGTTGGTTGGTGTTCTCAAGTCAATCACTCTGGCATCTAATCTAGTATCTAAATTTACAACTGGTAATCCAGCTGCTTCTGCTTCTGCCTCAGATCTGGTAGCATCTTCAATTAAAACTGGTAATTGTTCTGGAGTTTCTTGAATGGTGTAGATCTTGGTGACGTGCACTTCTGCGTCTTGGACAGTTGCAGACTTGATTTCTTCTTCGACCTTTCTGACAACACCATGGACGACAACAATCGATTCTAAATTAATAGAGCCGACCCACTTCACCATTTGTTTGGAAATAGAATCACCGTTAGCTTTAATTAAGGCTTGAATTAAGTTATCTTGTTGTCTTAAAGTAATGAAAGCCATAGTTGCACCTTGTTGTCTTGAAGTATGTGCTCTAGCTCTAAAAACAACTTCTTCACCATCGTTAGCAGCAGACAAATCCTTAATATTAACTCTTTTGATTCCGGTCTTATGAGAAGAATTAATCATTGGTAACTTACCATAATTTTCTTTAGCTGGATCGTTGGCAGCTTTAGCTTCTCTTTCAGCCTTTTCTTTAGCTAATTGTTCTTCTCTTTCAGCCTTCTTACGTGCTTTTTCCTTTTCCTTTTCCAATTTCTTTAATGCCTTTTTGGACAATGGTTGACCGTCTTCACCTAAAGGAACATCAGCACCGGATGCAGTGGCTGGTGCCTCTGTGGTCTTTGATTCGTCAATCTTTAAGTTTTCCAATTTCTCTGTAGCTTCAGACATTTCAAGTATAATTGTCTTTGTTCCTAACAGTATGATTAGTTAGTCCTTTAACCTTGTTCAAGTGAAAAATACCGTTCAAAAAGTTTTAGGTGAATTAGTCATTGCTTATATAATATACACTACTTCTATAACATAATCTTGGTCTAGTTTACAATATTTACAGAATATGTTCAACAGCCCTAGTGTTGAAGGCAGTTCTTGTTGCTCTATTTAACTATGGGCCTGTTCCTGTTCTTCAAGCTTTTCTTTTTTTTTCTGTTCTTTTAAAGCTCGTACTTCTTCTCTTCTGGCTAACCCTTCTTTCATTTTCCTGACCCTTCTTTCCTCCTTTGTCTCTACTTTTGAAGTTGAGTTTTGCAGGGTGTTCAAACTTTCAACTGCTTTATACAATGCATCTAATTTCTTGAAATTTTCTTTAAATCTATCTTCAGATAATTTTGTAATGACACGGAGATAGTCTTGCGATACAAATGAAACCAATTCTTCAGTCAGTTCATTCAAGAAACCGATGGGTACGTCCAACTTTATGGATATTCTTATTCCAACAATATTGTTTGTACCAATTCCCGATTCTCTGAAGCCACAGCTCATAGCAGCAGAATACAACTTATTAGCCATTTCTAAGTCTCTACATTTAACATGCAAGATTAATGGTTCAAATTTATATAAAATGTAACGGGTAGTAACAGATGTAGATTCATATGAACTTGTATCAGTGATATATTTGAAGTTAACTGAGCTGAACCAGTCAGGCAAATCTTTGGGATCATGAGTGACAAATATCCATCGACCGTTATTTCCTTTGGCTCCAATCTTAACATCATCCTGATTAATATCCTTCACCCCTTCAAGAAAAACTGAAACTCTTCCCGAGCATGATGAGGTGGTTACCATGTCTTTATTAGAATTAATCAAATTGATTATCGGTATGCAAAACTCATCGATAGTACCTTTAGGTGATGCGTCTGGAGTAGTCTCATCTGTTGTGCCTATCTCAGCAAGTATAGATTTCTTCTTCTGATCGAAGGGGTCTTGCATTATTAATATTTAGTTGCTAATCCAAGTTACGTTCTTCGAATTATAGAAATTTACAAAAAAGTCTTCTCATAACGATCGCGATACTCAAAAATACTTCTATATATTATGCGTGATTATCACTATTTTAAAGCTAATAAGAATTTCTTCTCGTCATCAGCACTAAGATTGAATAGTGTCTTTACTACAGGTAATAATTGGGCTCTTTGATCCTTATGTTCAAAAAATCCAAGAAGGACATTTTTCAAGTATGCAACGTTCGTTTGGTTCGATGAATCGGAGCCTGAATCATCAACTGAAGGCCTTGCTGAATTAGAAGGTGATTTCGTCAATGATTCGCTAGATTGTGTATGACTCTGATTTGGGGAATCTTTTAATGATTTAATTTGTTTATACTGTTGGGTGATAA
>NW_015385477.1:0-66091 GCF_001447935.2 Debaryomyces fabryi
TACTACTTCCGGTAGAGATGCTTATGGCTCTTCTGGTACCCACGGTACTTCAGGTACTACTTCTGGTAGAGATGCTTACGGTTCCTCAGGTAATGATACTTACGGTTCTAACACTCACAGTTCTGGTTCCCACGGTAGAGAAGCTGCTGCTGGTGCCGCTGGTGCTGGCCTTGGTGGTGCTGCAGGATACGGTGCATCTAAACACGGTTCTTCTAACACTGATTCCTACGGTCAATCAGGCAGCTCTGGCTACGGTCAATCAGGTCAATCAGGTAGCTCTGGTTACGGTCAATCCAAGAGCACTGGTTCCGGTTCTGGTTCCGGCCTTGGTGGTTTCACCACTGGTAATGACAAGCTTGACTCCAAGATTGCTTCCTTAGATGAACCAGTTCAAGAACAAGCAAAGGAAGCTTTCCACAAGGGTTACAAGGATGCTCAAAGCGCCTTCCGTGGTTAAATCAAATAAAATGATCTGCATTTAAGTGTTAAGTTCTATATAAAGTATTAGTTCTATTTTTTAAAAATTATAATTGTGAAATTTATTATTACTCGTTATTAATTTGTAAGCTAATTTTGTTGTTAATGCAATACATGTATATATTAGTTCTAGTTCTCCGTGGAGCAATTTACATTGAGTAGCTAGGACATTAGAACATGTGATGTTGTAGCCATGGCAAAACATAACGCATTTATTAAACTATATAATAATTAGCTCTAACTGGAACAGCTACATTGAAGCATTGAGTAATTGGTACCTATATCACTTTGCAACAACCACTCTTGCTCTAATTCTTTCAATTCATTTCCCCATTTTGATTTATCGTATGGATTGAAGCACATCTTTTCAAGCTTTTTCAAGTACGACAAGTCTTCAGCATTGGTATCTTCTGTAAATTCAATGACTTGATTCAAAATCCAATTACGTGGTAAAAATAGTGGGTTAGAATATTTGCTAATCGATTTCCGTTTGGAGTTACCTGATTTTAGTATATAGCCATCGTAAATCTTTAACCAATTACAAATTTGATCAATCAATTCTTGAGTAGAATACTTGCTTTCTGAAGCATTATGGCCAGGCAAAAGAATGGATTCTGCGATTTGCTTTGCATCATAACCTTCTTCTAAATCGGAGCTTTGTAATATAAGGAAAAACTTGTTGAAATCGCACTGTACCTTATGCAACATATCTAACATGGGATCTATCAATTCCTTGTAATTGACTTCAGGATCTTTGACGTTTATCAAAGATGAATCTAAGCCTAATCTTTTGAAAATAGTTTCAACATGCTTTTTGGTAAATGCATACTGATAAAGTTCACCACCTGCTTCAATTACCTTTGTTGCTCTTGTAATAATTCTATCTTCCCATTCATTTTTGATACCATTTTCCTTAAAAAATTGGTCATTTAATATCTCAGGCCCAGCCCCAATTAATTCTGCAAGGTTTTCACCCATTCTAGTTAAATTCCACCAAATTGCGGTAGGGGTGTTACGGTAACTATATCTAAGTTCATGATCTTCCGAATTTGGAGTATAGTTTGGATCGAACTTATCCATTATTGAAAAAGGTCCAAAATCAATGGCAAGGCCAAGGACTGATGTGTTATCAGTATTCAATACACCGTTCAAAAAGCCGTAAGATTGCCAAATGGCAGTGGTAGATGCATTCCTTACAATAGTCTCCAAATACATTTTGTCATAATCTGTAAGATCTCCGATAGTTTCTTTACTATTATCAAAAAAATCATCTCTTTCTGCTAGAATCTTATTTAAGAAACCGAATTTTTCACCATCAATTGTGAATAATTCATTTATAACGTAATCGGATAATTCCTTTATACCATTTCTATCACTTCTCCACCTATAAAGGTCAAACGTACCTAATCTCACCCACAGCTCAGCAAATCTTGAAACAATTGCACATTTTTCTGCCCTATGACGTTGCGCAAAGGTCTCAGGAAGATATGATAATGATAAAGCCCTTGTCGTTGGAATACCCACAGCATTTAAATGCTCAGATATAATATATTCTCGAATCGACGATCTTATGACCGCCTTACCATCAGCAAACCTAGAATATGGAGTCATTCCAGCTCCTTTTAATTGCAATTCATATTTGTGTCTGTTGGTCTTGTCCTTCACATTCTTGGGAACTTCAAACAAATTCACAACTCTTCCATCTCCTAATTGACCGGCAAATTGTCCAAATTGCCACCCAGCATATGCTTGTGAGTATGGAAATGGATATCCCTTTTCTTGGAAGTCTTCATTCTCAAGGTAGAATTCACCACTGACTAATTTTTGGTACTCGGGATTATCAACCTCCAGAGAGTCTATCCCTAAATCTTCCAATGCTTTAGCACTTGTAGTTAAATACTTATATTTTTTTCTCTTTTCTGGAAGAGTCCAGGAAAATCCTCCTTTTTGTAACACTCTTGGAACATGTATGA
This sequence comes from Debaryomyces fabryi, assembly GCF_001447935.2. Taxonomy (NCBI): domain Eukaryota; kingdom Fungi; phylum Ascomycota; class Pichiomycetes; order Serinales; family Debaryomycetaceae; genus Debaryomyces; species Debaryomyces fabryi. The sequence continues at coordinate 2,451 of NW_015385477.1, forward strand.
TATTATCCTTATTTGCTATAGCATCTTCGGGCTTTGGAATTCTGCCATCAGGACTAATGTGTTTAGTAAAGCTAGTTGTTTTTGGAAGTTCAGCTAATTTTTGGTTATGCATAAGTCTTTTAGTCATAATAGTCGAATATTTCAATGGTATATTGGACTTATTCTTGTACATAATAATCACTCGTTGAATACAAACTTGAGAGTGGTTTGATAGTCAAATTTGTAAATTTATTTTCTGTGAGCAAGCACTGAATTAATCAATTGATATCGATAATTATTAGGTTATCAAGGATTTATATATCTTCTTATATAATATATTGCATTAAACTCCGATACACTGTTATATATATTCGTAGGTCCTAATAGAGCAAGTTTAAATAGCGTGGTTTGGAGTCAACCGTTGATCACAACCTGAAAGGGAACACTGGTGCAACAGTAATGCGGCATAGAAACGAAAAAAGTATTTCCAATAATCCTTTCTAGAATGTAATAATTAGTTTTACTATTAAGGGATATATATAAATATATATATATATACATACATATACTTAGTTATTTGCATTCTTATAGACATAGTCAACTACGTCTTTAACAGGCATTTCTTCTAAACTGTAACCAGTCCACAAGGATTGTTGGGCAAAACCTTGATATATCATTGCTTCCATACCACCAATAACCTGCCACTTGGCTGCTTTGAATTCATTGTATAATCTGGTGAGTGGTTTAGGGTGGTAGCACATTTCTAAAACAGCGCCTTTATCCTGAGAGCCAATAAACACCTCCAAAGTTTCTCTGGCTGTTTTTTCCTCGTCAGTCAGGGGTGCAAAATCAGGAACAGTACAAACAATCAAGTTTGGCTTCTCTAAAGATGCAGCTTGCTCAGGAGTGGAAACATGAACGATTTCTCCCTTGAAACCTCCCTTGACCATTCCTTCTCTTACAGCTTCCACTTCCAGAGCAAATCTATTAATCACATAAACCTTCGAACATCCCAAAAATTCGTTTAATGCATACACTGCAGAACGGCATGCACCACCTCCACCGTAAACCAATCCTGGTTTGTCGCTTTTTTTCGATTTCTCCACCACTTCTGGTGCATTGTACAAGAATGAATCACGGATTCCGTACGTATCAGTATTGGTACCGATATACAATGTCTTACCGGTGTCTTTCTCCTTTCTGGTATAAATCGTATTAATAGCACCAACTGCTTTGGCATCGTTGTCGACAAAATCAACGTGCTCCGTCATCACCACCTTGTTTGGCATAGTCACAGCTGATCCGATGCAGTCGTCACCTTGTAACACCTTCTTGAAGGCATCAATATCAGAGCTCTCATACAATTCATATCTCCAACTCAATCCTGATTTACCAAATAAATAGTTTTGCAATAATGGCGATTTAGAGTGGCTAATATGAAGCCCGAAGAGTCTGAATATAAAGTTTTTGGTTCTTAATTCTTCAAAATTGGTTTTTTCTAAAATTGGTGAGTTACTAGCCATTATTTCCAATTGATCTTCTATATAATATCCTTAAGAATTCCTACTTCTATCTTTCTGTCCTATTTATACCGTCGATTCCTTTAGTTCTTGTGGAGTAATTTTTTTGAATACTAGGAAAAAGTATTACCCGCGACCGGAATTATAAATAAAAAAAGGTATGGATGTTATCCAGATGTAGGGATCTTCCTCCAGATTTCACAAGGAAAATGCCACAAAAAGGGAAGGTTGAAAAGAAGCAATTACGGCGAACCACGTAAAAGATAATCGAAAACTGTTTTAAAGCCCGTATCAAAAGCGGGATAAAGGTATAATAATAGTATATAATGATACCTACACCTACGAGATTACTTGGACGTCAGACGACGCGTCTTTTGGTAGTCGTGATATTTTGCTTGCTTGTTATACACTTTTTTTATCGTTCATCTTCAAAGCCATTAATAGATAGTGATGTTCGTACTGGGGCTATACCGGCCGCAGACTCACTTGAAGCTCAAGGAGAAATTGGCAAGGAGAAGGCTAATTTGAAATCTATCAGAGATTACACTGCATTTTTTGATGGGTTAGAAGCATACATGCCGAAATCTCCATCGATCAAAGACAAGTACAAGAATGAAAAAGCACCAGAAATCAAAAATGAGAATGACGATTTTCTTTTATCCAAGTCATTATTGGAGAATGTATTGGATATACCTCATTCTACGTATCAAGAGTTAAAGGATTCGCATTCCAGATACGTGGACATTCATATGAACAAGCTTATTGAAAACTACGGTATTTCTACGTTTGGAAATATATTGAAATCGGATCCTGAATGGGGAACATATCAGGGGTCTTCAGGATACGTGATGGTTGGAGGAGGTAGATTTAACTGGTTATCGTACCTTGTAATCAAACAGATCAGAGCCACAGGATCTAAAATGCCCATTGAGTTGTTCATTGCTTCTCATGATGAGTATGAAAAGGACTTCTGTGAAGAATTGTTACCACGTTATAATGCGCATTGTAATCTTTTTGATTCATCATTGTCAACTAACTTGAAGGAAAGATTCGATCTTGGTGGATACCAGTACAAGATGTTGGCTATATTGAGTTCCAGATTTGAAAATGTCATGTATGTCGACTCCGACAATTTCCCAGCTAAAAATGTCGATTATATATTGGAGAGTGACTTATATAAAGAAAAGAATTTGATTTTATGGCCTGATGCTTGGGGTCGTACTGCTAATCCAAAGTTCTATGAGATTGCAGGCGTGGAGGTTAAAGAAAATAAAGTCAGGTATTCGGACTATGACAGAAAACAAGCAGAACGAGAAGGCTTATCGGGCGTCAAACCCTTATCTGAGTACAATTTTGAAAATTCACATTTCCACGATTTTGAAGGAACCATACCTAACCCAACCTCCGAAACTGGTATGTTTGTTATTAACAAAACTTCTCATATGAGAACATTACTTTTAAGCTTGTATTATAATGTTTTTGGGCCTAACTATTATTATCCGTTATTAACCCAAGGATCGGCAGGAGAAGGCGATAAGGAAACGTTTATTGCTGCTGCTCACGTTATGAATGAACCCTGGTTTCAGACGTTGAAGCAATTCCAATTTACGGGGTACGTGTCAGAAGCGGATAATAAATTCGCATCCAAAGCCTTGAGCCACTACGATCCAGTTCTTTCGGCCGTAAAACAAGAAAATCTCGATGTTGTCTTTAATCATTTATCCTATCCTAAGTATTATCCTAACTGGTTAGTGGATAACCATGACTTGATCTATGAGAACCTGGGAAAACATATTCGTATGTATAGTTCTATAAATGAGAATGTGGGCTATGATTTCGATTTGAGAGTATTGCAGTTCTTTACGCAAGGAATGTGTCCAAACTATTACGATTCAACAACGGGAAAGGCTATTGATGGAGAAGATATCTACAGAAATAAAGAGTATATGGGGAAGTACTTGCATTATGTATCTTCGGAAGAAGAGCTTGAAAGACAAAGATGCGAACAAGTTTTCATTCCCCATTTAAAATGGTTAAAAGAAACCACTCAGTTTCCAGAAAATCTGGTAGTAAATGTATAAAGCGGACTGCACAATTGGACTCTTCAGCTATTTCCTGCATTGGTAAAGACATAGGATTGTAATTTAATTAATATATATAGAATGATAGATTTTGACATATCACGTAACGGAAAAATCACTTTTCCGCATACGCGCCTTCGATGGGGTAGGAATGGCTGAAATATCTTATTTCCGCGATATTCTTGCTCTTACTAAACAATTTATTCTCGGAAACATATGGAAATCTCGATCCGATTGGTATCTTTTTAATCAATGTACATACAACTATATATATATATATATAAATGTCCAGACAAATCTATAATCAGGAGTCTTTATGATAACTAAACCTATAATGGAAAGTTCAAGTAGAAAAAACTCACAAGATGCTAATAGAGATGTCTCACAAGGCTCAAAATATATTGAAGAGGATGAGATCCTGGAAATAAAATCATCTTTGAATACTCTTAAACCAACCCCACCACCTGAAGAAATATCAGTTATAAGAGAAATATTATTTTTGTTTTGTGTGGCAGTACAACAGATGCTAACCCAAGCAGGTGTAGCACAGACCACTAATCCATCTACAGCTATTGCAAAAACATTTGGGGTCGAAGATCTGAATGGAGAAAAATCTTGGTTCACAGCATCATATTCGCTTACAGTTGGTACATTCATTTTGATTGCGGGAAGATTAGGAGATATGTACGGGTATAAGAAGATTTATTTAATAGGGTTTGCTTGGTTTGCAGTATGGTCTTTGGTGGCCGGGTTTTCTGGGTTTACAACCTCTCAGATTTTTTTTGATGTGGCTAGGGCAATGCAGGGAATAGGCCCGGCTTTATCTATACCTAATGCTATGGCATTAATTGGACATTACTATCCAAAAGGTTTCAAGAAAGATCTCTGCATGTGCTTGTATGGAAGTGTGGCACCTACAGGGTTTATGTTGGGTGCACTTTTCAGCGGATTAGTAGCTGAGTTGGTAGACACAATGGCGCTTCCTGGAGTCTTCCTAGGCTACTTTTTGTTAGGAATAGCATGTGTTTTAGTATCAGTACTCGGATACTTTGCCATCCCTCAAAATATTGGTAATTTTGATTCAGAAAGAGAGGAAGATACTTTTGATTGGTTTGGTTCTCTCTTTGGTGTATGTGGACTCGTTTTAATCAATTTTGCATGGAATCAGGGACCTAATGTAGGATGGGACAAGGCATATGTCTACATCTTATTGATAGTTGGATTTATACTGATAGGCTTATTTTTTGTGGCAGAAAGTAAGGCTAAAGATCCTCTAATTCCATCTGTTGCGTTAAAGGGTGAGACGGGATTTGTTTTAGGTTGCATTGCTGCAGGGTGGTCGTGTTTTGGGGTTTGGTTATATTATACTTTCCAATGGAATGAATTTGTTGATAACCAATCACCAATAATAGGAGGTGTTCATTTTGTTCCCGCAGCTATTGTGGGGTACGTTGCTGCTGCTTTGACTGCGGTATTATTACAAAAGCTTCCACTGTCAATCGTTATGCATTTTGCTATGTTGTTCTTCTTGATTGGAATCATACTAATGGGTACAAGGCCTGTTGGTCAAATCTACTGGACCCAAAAGTTCTTTTCTTTGATAATACAAAGTTTCGGTATGGATATGAGTTTTCCAGCTGGAACCGTTATATTGTCAAATAGTCTTCCAAAATCCCAACAGGGTATAGCTGCCTCATTGGTTGCAACATTTCAGAATTATGCGATCTCCATTGGTTTAGGATTTGCTGGTACCGTTGAGTACTATCAGACCAGGAATCTTCCAGATACTTTGGACTCAAAAATCCATGGTTTTAGAGTAGCCTTTTACATGGGGATGGGATTAGCGGGCTGTGGAGTAATCCTTTCTTTGATTTTCATTTTAAAACAATACAAAGAGAGAATCCACCTTCGTAAATCAGAAAAATCTGCCCTTTCGTCGATTCCTTGATCATAATATTTAATAATATAGAGTGTATACATTGATAGTATAGATTTCAATTTATGTGCAACAAGTAACGTGACTTCAGAAATGCGATATAAAAAGGGGCCCATGGTTATCAACATTAAGAAGTAACTAAGGGGCCTTATACCATTATAGCATGAGTAATTCTGTATTAAAATCACCATTAAAACAATCGTTGAATATAGCCCTTATTCAATTAAAGGCAGGTGCCGATAAAGCAGCAAATTTGTTGAAGGTAACCAAATTTATTGACTCGGCCGTCAAGACGAGTAGCATTGGAAAATTACATTTAGTAGTATTACCGGAATGTTTTAACTCGCCATACGCCGTTGACCAGTTTCGTAATTATGCTGAATTGATACCATCTGGTGAAACCACCAAATTGTTATCATCATTGGCAAAGAAGCACGGCATTTTCATTGTTGGAGGATCAATTCCAGAATTAGATCAAGAAAATGATAAGATTTTCAATACTTCATTGACTTTTTCACCCGAAGGAGAAATTATTGCTAAGCACCGAAAAGTTCATTTATTTGATATTGATATCCCTGGAGGAATCACTTTTAAAGAGCTGGTAACTTTAAGTGCTGGAGACAAGGCCACTGTTTTTAAATTAGGTGAATTTGGTAATGTAGGTTTAGGTATTTGTTACGATATCAGATTCCCCGAATTAGCCATGATTGCATCTCGTAATCCATATAATTCTTTTGCTATGTTTTATCCAGGTGCCTTCAATACTACCACTGGGCCATTACACTGGCACTTATTGGCAAAGGCCAGAGCAGTGGACAATGAAATGTTTAGCGTTTTATGCAGCCCTGCTAGAGACGTCGGTGGTAATGGATATCAAGCATATGGCCATTCATTAGTTGTAGATCCATATGGTGCAATTGTTGCTGAGGCTGGAGAAGGAGAAGAAATTTTATTCGCTACTTTAGACAAGGATTTGTTACCTAAAGTTAGAGAGGGAATACCAGTGCATTATCAAAGAAAGTTTGATGTTTACGACGATTTTGTTGGTAAAGGAGGTGTAAAAGTCAGTGATTTATAGATATATAATGTACATATCAGAACTCTTCATCTTCGTTCTTTTCAATAAAATCAACTAATATTTCCATAAATTCGGTTGGCTTTTCACTAATCACCCAGTGACCAGAGTCAACGTCTCTAACATCAAAATTAGGGAAATACTTTCCGATATCAGGAATGATTTCGTCGGGAACATACGATGATTGAGTTCCTCTTATAACTAGCATAGGTCCCTTTGACCATCTAGAAACATTCAGATCGTAGGGCCAGCCAGAAATATACCCTCCAGTTATGGCTTTATTTATAATTTCTAATGGGACTTTTGATGTAATAACATCATTAGTCTTACCTCTATGAAGATTAGTTATTAAAAATTGACGAACTTCTTTCGAAGGTTCAACCTTTGCTAATTGAGCATCAACATCTTTTATGTTGGTATATTTATATTGTTCCAATGCAATTCTTAATTGTCTAACGTATTTAGCGAAGGATGAAACTGAATTCATGGTTAAATCAACAGGAGCATTGTCTACGGAGACAACCATCTTTGGCAAATCAGGACGGCGCAATGCCAAAGCCATGACAGTTTTAGCTCCCATAGAATGACCTATTATAATAGGTTTAGCACTTTCAGGGAACTTAGCTTGTTCAATAAAATTTTCAACATCAGCAGATAAAGAAGGGTAATCCAACCTATTTATATGAGGCGATTGCCCGAAGTTACGCAAATCCAAGCAATAAACATCTCTTTCAAGTCTTGTGGCCAACTTTTTAGCTACTGTTCTATTATTAATTTTGGATCCAAATAACCCATGCAATATAATTAATGGGGACTTAGTAACTGATGGCTCCTCTTGAGGCGAGTGCTTGTCATAGACAAGATCAACAGTCTCAATGGATCCATCGGTAGCTAAAGCATCCCCCAAATAAGAAGCAGGGTTGCTTGCATAAGAAGATTGAGTTCCATCGTAATGAATATTTGATTTGGTTGAGTAGTTCTTAAAACCTAACCAACTAGTTGGTTTATTCACCCGAGGAAGGATTTTCAAACTTGTGAATAGAGAAGTAGGTCTAACTAACATGTTTACGTAACAGACTATCTTATTGTCAGACCAAAGAATAGATAGTTTCTTATAGATTTGAGATCCAGAAACGTGAGAATCTTTAGCGATTTTTTAGCGAGACGGTTCTAAAATTTACCAATAAAATCAAATAGTTTAACACACGGAGTACAGAATACATAGTATGATACAATATTAATAGATTTAAACACATGAAGACATAATTGAAATGGATTAGATCGATAAATCAAATGGACAATACTTTCAGGTGACAATAGAACTCTTTGCGATGACCTAGCCATGAAAAAGTTCTTTCGGCCGTAAGAAATTCTATAAATTTGATGCAATAGTTTGAAAAATTCGAAGCTGCAATAAATTGAAGATATCTTTACATAACTAAGTAATGATATCCATAAGTAACCCAATGAAGGTTAAATCTTTCGAATGGTCAGAAGTATCGTTGTATCTTCCCGCAAAGAGGAATGAAGAAGAGGTGTGCTTGTTGGATAATGTGAGTGGACTGATGAAGCCTGGGGAAATCATGGCACTTATGGGTCCGTCAGGATCAGGAAAGACTACTTTATTGAATAGGTTATCAAATAGAAGTAATCCCAAGTCTTCAAGACATACTGGGGATATATTAATTAACAACGAAGTCGCCACACTGGCAGATTTAAAAGAAGTTTCCAACTATGTGGAACAAGAAGATTCGTTAGTAGGCTCTTTAACAGTCAAAGAAACAGTGGAATTTAGTGCTAAATTTGCAAATATTCCAAAAAGACACAGAGGTGATCTAGTGAATGAGATCATTAGTCTTTTGGGCTTAGAGAATCAAAAAAATTTGAAAATTGGGACACCATTGCAGAAGGGAATCTCAGGTGGACAAAAGAGAAGAACAAGCATTGCGTCACAAGTATTAGGAAAACCGCAAATACTATTTTTGGACGAGCCTACGTCAGGGTTAGACTCAGTTGCCTCTAGAGAAGTCATTAATACCTTGAAAAAGATCGCAATTAGTGAAGGGATAATTGTAATCGCATCAATTCACCAACCTTCTACTTTCACCTTCCAATTGTTTGACAAAGTTATGTTTTTGTCGAAAGGTATGCCTATTTATAACGGTAGAGTTTCAGAGATCCCTGATTATTTTAAATCGATTCATTATGAAATTCCTAGATATTACAATCCTTCGGAATTTATTTTAGACCTTATCAACACAGATTTTTCCAATAGTATCACTAATGACGAAGAGTCAACTATAGGTGACAAGGAATTGATTGTAAATGATTTAGTTAACAAATGGCGCAAAGTTGAAGAACGCCAAAAGGCACAACAAGTTGATGAAAACTATTCAGATTTTCAATCAGAGAAAGCAACACTGAAGGAAAAAAATGAATTCTTGTTACCTTGCATTAGATTTAAGAATATTCTTGTCAGAGAAAGTAACCGTACACGTATTTTGTTACAAAGATTGCTAATCAAATCAAGACGAGATGTTTTGGCATACTATGTAAGAATTATTATGTACTTAGGCCTAGCAGTCTTGATGGGAACAGTATGGCTAAGATTGAATAATAACCAAGACAATATCCAGCCCTTTACTAATGCCATCTTTTTTTCTGGTGCTTTTATGTCATTTATGTCAGTTGCATACATACCCTCTTTTATTGAAGATTACAATAGCTATAAGAAAGAAAAGATGAATGGAAATTATGGACCTTTTTCATTTGTTTTATCAAATTTCATTATTGGTGTTCCATTTTTATTCATTATAGCTTTATTATTCAGCATAGTCACTTACTTTATGTGTCACTTCCATGATAGCTCAAAAGGCTTTGGTTACTATGTTATGTGGCTATTCCTTGATTTGCTTGCTGCTGAATCGATGACTGTGTTCATTGCTTCTATTTTCCCGAACTTTGTCGTATCCTTGGCATTGACAGCATTTGCAAATGGGCTATGGATGTCAGTTGGAGGCTTTTTGGTTAGTAGCAAAATTTTGAACGATTTCTGGTATTACACTTTCTATTGGATTAATTACCAAAGATATGTATTTCAAGGAATGATGTTCAACGAGTTTGAACATCGTATATTTGATTGTGACTCAAACTGTCACTGCTTATATGAGTCAAGTTTGTCTAGTCAATGTAAGATTGCAGGCACGGCAGTATTAGAGAATCTAGGCTATTCCAACAACGACAAGGGCCTTTGGATCGGAATATTAATTGTATTAATATTTGTATTTAGGTTGGGAAGTTATGCTGCTCTAAAGGTAAGAAAATGATTAGTATGTATTTGAATATATGCGCTCTTATTCGACAACATTCACCAACCGAACCTAAAACTTCTCCTCTGACTAGTTAAGAACTTAGTTATACTACAGCTTCGATATTAAATAAAATATTATTTTAAAATTACACTAGAATAAACCATAATATTCGAGAAAGAGCGACAAAAAAAATAAAACCTAATCCATTAACTTCACATAATTTGATGGACAAATACCAACTTGTCCATTTGATCTTTTTGCTTGCCACCATTTACCATCAATATCATCAACCTCCAAGATTTCGTCTTTGACAAAGGAAATTTCATTGATATCTTCTGGATTGGCATCGTAGCTGTATAAAGCCTTAGCCTTATACCTGAATACATTACCGGTATCATTGACAGAGTTCGTATCGTTATAAACAGTCTGTCTTTTGTTACTGGTCAAGTCTCTGCTCTGGTGTACGTCAGATGAAGAAAAGTTCTCCAAGCCATTCAATTGTGACGAGGACATGTATGGGGTATTGACCGACTTGTTATTTGTAGTGAGTTGCGACTGTCTCAAATTGTTGTCTTGGAACTGGGTATTTGAATGAGATGAGGCGTACCTCTTGTATTCTACCTCGTCATCTATGTCTCCATCAACAGCCTTGTTATCAGATGAAGGCAAATGGCCGTGGTTGTGCGAATGTGTTTTCAACGAGAATGAGTCGATGAACTGGTTTGTAGGTGATTCTGGATGTCCCCCGAAGTATAAGATCCAGATCAAGTTCAACATCGACAACAAAATGCATCCTGCTGCACAACACAACATTCCCGAGTCTCCCGTCTTGTATATCAAGTTGTTGGTCGAGTTGGTCGAATATACAAACGCAATCGACAACAATCCCACCAACGTAAACTTGTATAACTCGATAGTGTTATACAAGTACAACACCGTAATCACCACCATTATCACCAACTGGTACATTATGCCCCACCAACTGAAATGGGGAAAATTGCTTTGATTAGATGCTCCGGCCCCTGCTATGGAAATGATCCATGCTATCAACCCAAACGAGATCGTAGATATAGCAAATGGGTCACCAATAAAATTCGATATGCTGAAAGACATTTTTTACTTGTTTTCTACCTTTGGATATTTCTTAGACTATTCCTTTGATTGTTGTTGCCGATGTACAATTAAAAGCGAGTGTTTTAGCAAATATATGTTTTTCAAGCAAAATATGTTTATACAATTACCACCAAGCTTAGTTTATCAAAATACCAATAACCTGCTGTTACCTGCTGCTAGAATAACCCAAAAAAAGTGAATAAAATCTGATATTTTAATCCAAATCTAAACAAAAATATTCAGATCAATATTAGATCCACTAAATTTTTTATGTACCATAATAACTACACAATTGTAGGCCGCTTAAAAAGCGTGTATTTTATTATACGCGCTTTTAGCCGATCTGGACGGTTCAAGTCTAGACTTGTTTTTGCGACCCGACAGATTGGCAGGGTCCTGGAGCACTTCAGGAGCACGGATTTTGAGAAGGTGTAGGGATCGGAGAATAACGGGTTTTAGAACAGTCTCAGATATTAGGGGTACAAGGGCAGTTCGAGCTTAGAGTGCGCTAAGGGATAATTAATTTGCTCGCGGAACATTTAAGAGCGCGGTATTTTACCTCCAGCCAATGTAAATCAAGCCAAAGGTAAAAGGGTCACCGATATCTTGCAGAAAAGAACTATGCGATGAAGATTACATTCGAGACACAATAAACTTGGCATTCGTAGGGACATAGTAAAGGAGTTTGAACCGAAAATTTATACGAGCGTCGTAATGTCTTTGAGCGATCTGGCTGAAGCTCCAGCTGCGGATCTAAGGATAGTATTTACTACGTGTATAACGAATGGGATTTGGTACGGAACTTGGACCGTTGGATATGTGTGCATCGGAGGTTTCGGAGTTATGGAGACACACAGTACGGTGGTATAATTCCAATTGTACCATAGTAATTAATATTAGCAAGTACGGCCGTGCGGGGCTTCGTCACGCACAACGGCTGCAACAGGAAAGGACAGGGAGAGCTGATTATTTCGTTGTATGTGACAGTCATACCAACATACTGGACGTACGGACTTTAACGGTTGTGTGGAAGTGGGTAAAAATAACATACACTTGTAGAGTATATAAAAGCCGAGTGGAAAGTACTTGTTAAATAAAATAGGAGGACATTAGAAACACAAAACGCTCAAAGCCCAAAAGGTGAAAAGAGTACTTAAACCGCAACTTTATTTATATTCTACTAGAACTTACTTTCGGTAGACACAAATTTCAGTCAGTGAAAAATGTTGACATTACAGAGAACTTTTGTACGTAGTACAATTCCGTGTGCAATTGGATCCGTGAGGTTCAATTCGTCGATTCCAGGTACATCAGCTAAACAGAGTCCTTTCAAGATTTCCACCACTTTGATTAAGGACTCTGACAGAGAAAAACATGATGATAAAGAGTTCATTACTCATCCATTATTTCCACATCCAGTGTTCAAGGGGGAGGAATGTGAAAGAGTGCAGGTTGAACACAGAGAACCCCAATCTCGTGGAGATAGGATTGCGTTTAAGGGGATCCAGCTTGTCAGGGGATCATTTGACTTTGTGACGGGATACAAAAAACCTAGGAATGAAAAAGAAGAAGAGCATGGGTTCAAGGGTACTAGATATGAGATGACAGAACCCAAGTGGTTAACTAGATGTATATTTTTGGAGAGCATTGCTGGTGTTCCGGGAATGGTTGCTGCGTTCATTAGACATTTGCATTCGCTCCGTCTTTTAAGGAGAGACAAGGCATGGATTGAAACTTTGTTAGACGAAGCTTACAACGAAAGAATGCACTTGTTGACGTTCATTAAGCTTGGTAGACCCTCGTGGTTCACCAGATCGATTATTTACATCGGCCAGGGTGTATTTTGTAATTTGTTTTTCATGTGCTACTTAATCAACCCTAGATACTGCCATAGATTTGTTGGTTATTTGGAAGAAGAGGCGGTTAGTACATATACCCATTTATTGAATGAATTAAAGATGGGTAAGTTGAAAGAGTTTGACAATATTCAGATTCCAGCTATTAGTTGGCAATACTGGCCAGAATTGGATGAAAAGTCCACTTTTACCGATTTGATATTGAGAATTCGGGCTGACGAAGCTAAGCACAGAGAAGTCAACCATACATTGGCCAACTTGAATCAGAAGGGTGACAGAAACCCATTTGCATTACAGATAAAAGATACGGATAAGAAGCAACCAACCAATGGATTAGAAACTCACAAAGGTACTGGTTGGGATCGTGATGATTTAATTCTTTAAATGACATGTATATAGCTTGACACTTGCTTTATGATTTAGCTTTATGATTTAGTTACACGTTTACGAATATAATAATTAAATAAATTAATTTACTACTTATAATCTATAAGGTCTATTCCTTGGCACCTAAAAATATCGTTGCACCTAAGCATACAAACATGACTGTTACACCCCATATGGCTAATGCTAATCCTCCGAATTTGCAGATACGCTCAACTCTGTCCAATTCGGTGGCTCCATTGATTGGTTTAATCAACAAGTATCCAAATAATCCTGGTAATATGAATGAAATTGAGGTTGACCCTGTTGATCCAACAAATGCTAACACATGTTCCAATGATGTGACGGTAATCGCCACAAGGTATGATAAAACAAGGATTGATGTCGTGATAATGTAAAACATTTTCGACGACAACTTTACAACAATTGGATAATGACCGTCTGAATCTTGTGCACCCTCTACTGGAGTTGTGGAAATAAAAGTTTCGTCAGCAAGGGATTCAACCTGAGAATCAGACTGCGATTCAGCATCGGACGCTAAAGATGTATACTCTGGAGCATTTCCTGAACGTTTAGCCTTCAGGTTTGCCTTAAACCCATTCTTGATAAAAAAAATGACATGGTTAATCGATCCTCTACATGGATGGCATTGCAAGGGGTATGATAAACTCACCATAATAACAATGCATAATCTTCCAATTAAGGACAGGATTGAGTCCTTAGGGTACATACTGATGATGTTACCCCCCACAGATTTACCGAAGGTCAAATAACCAGCAACTCCAACAATCAAATATGAAATACAAGCAGTCAAAATGGCATTTCTAATGATAACATTCGATTGTCTTGTTTGTGAACCCTCTTTTTCATTAGGTTTTAATTCGTTGATAATAGCAAACATGTTTTGGTGGCACGTATATGCGAACACAAATATAGGGAACGATGCCAATGTAGACTTCACAGACACCGGCCCTACCCAGTCAACCTTAATGCTCTCCACAGGAATATCCCTAACAACAAAATGTGATACAACAAGACAAATCAAATACACCACCGAAAATAATGCCACGACCGATGTGTATTTCAACGAATCTAATTTCTTCAAATAAGAGAACGGAATAACTATGCACACCATAAAAACAGTAATCCACAAATTTCTGGCCATCAACAAACTATCATTACTAACATGTAAACTCTCCATTATTTTTGGCATCAAATCACCAATGACTACCAAATAACTAACTCCAACCCCAAAGCATTTAATCGCGATTGCGCTATCAAAGATTATCGACAATTGTGGATACGTTAATTGTGCTAAACTGAAATACGAAACTGCTTCTTGTTGTTGCGTATATTTGGCCACCTTGTTTTGCAAATACAACCCAAATGAAGATGTAAGCGACGACCAGACAATCAAAAGACACCCGAATAATAACCCATTACTCTTCAACCCAAATGGCATGGCAAGAATACCTGCTCCCACGATTGTGTTAAGCAAGTTAATGGTACCAGACTTAATACTTGCTGTACCCATAGTGACTAATATCAACCTATCCTATTGTTTTGATTCTCTGTATGTTCATACAATGGATATCTACTAAAGAAATTAAATAGGTCAGTCTGTACTATGGGTGATTTATATTTAGCTTCGAATAAACTCAATCACGTGCACATTATCATCTAAAAGAAGTTCCGTATATATGAAGACTTAAGATATGTTCATTGAAATAGAAATAAAACAAAGCTAGTAGAAGAAAAAAGAAGAAGCGTACGACTAAGGGAATATAACAATAAATACAAGGATAGTAATGTTAATTCACTAAAAAAGTATTGGCGTAGAGACATGAACTCCACTCATGATTGAAATTTTTTAATTAACAAAACGTCACCAAACGTCGCCTATGAATAACTTAAAAAACCAAAACACCGATAAGGAAAGCGATCAAAATCAAGAGGACAGCCAAAGGTAAAGAGATTCCACTGGAAGGTTCTTCGGTGGATGTGGCTTGAGCTTGAGAGGTGTAGTCGGAGGAACCTTGGGCTCTCTTTTCGTTGGAGTCGAATTTGTCGGACATGTTGTTGATTTTAGCGTTTG
Source organism: Debaryomyces fabryi (assembly GCF_001447935.2). Lineage (NCBI taxonomy): Eukaryota > Fungi > Ascomycota > Pichiomycetes > Serinales > Debaryomycetaceae > Debaryomyces > Debaryomyces fabryi. The sequence continues at coordinate 17,801 of NW_015385477.1, forward strand.
AGTCTTCTAAATCTCTTTGGTAGTCAGCTGGAGGTTGTGATTTTTCGACTCTCGAGGCAGCTGCAATACCAGCAGCATCAGAAGAGCTGTTGTAGTTGGCACCAGAAGCATAGCCGTTGTTGGAAGCATTTGGAGCGAAAGAATCGTTGACAGATCTGTTTACATTAGCACCGACATCTTCTGGGACATCACCACCATAGTTGTTGCTGTGGGAGCCAGCATAGGCAGCACCAGCACCAAGAGCACCGGCACCAAGAGCACCTGCGCCAGCAGCACCGGCACCAACACCAGATCCACCAACATCTGATCCGGCAGCACCACTTCCAAATTCACCTTGTTGTGGTTGGAATTCACGTGGCGAGTCAGCTCCGTTGTCGCCGGCTACGCTGTCTTCCACATCTTCCCCGATAACATAATTCACTCTCAATTTCTTTTGGACCAACTGTTGCTTGTACTTGGCCTCTAAACTAGGCCAGTAGTCGCTCAATTTGGAAGCATCGTCGAGATCAGGACATGGCAAAGAAACTAACAAAAACTTGTCCTTACATTTGTAGTCTTCCGGCAATGGCTGAGAAAATCCTTGTAAAATAATGGAAATCTTGATGCTATTACCTGGCTCAATAATACTGGCATTTGGTCTGACACAGTATAACTTTGGAGCCGTCGTCTTGACCTTAAACGCTAACGGAGTGTTAGATGTATTAGTCAATGACAAATATTCCGAAGTAGGTTTGGTAAAACTACCTATTTTTGACACGTTAGTAATCTGGCCTGTAATGGTCTCAATATTCCAAGTAGCAATTAGTTTACTTCAATACGAATTTCAACACATAAAACCACATACCCTTAAATTCTAAAGCACTAGGTGAAACTTCCATAATGTACAATTGCAATAATAATAACGCTCGTCAATAAATTGATTGATTATTGAAATGTTGTTATGTTAACAGCACGAATTATTTATCTGTATTAAAGGATGGAGGATAAAAACCATTTTGGTAAATCACACGACTATGTCAATTTCGTTATTCGGTGAAATTTCAGCGGGGACAAGCATGAAGAGAAGAATAATAGACAACAATTAGACGTGTCGAAACAGGTAAATTCACATGGCGATAGAGAGAATGAATGCAGCGGATACGAATTAATACAATAGTCTTTCATGGGAAGAAGGGTGTGATAATAGATGACGGTAGAGGGAATCGTAGATGTAGTTGTAGACGTAGACTACGAATAGGGGAAAGTTTGACAGATTAAGACAAGGGGAAGTAAGACTAATGAAGGCAACGGAAAAGGCGAAGAAAAGAGCGAAATAATTTATGACAAAGCACAGGATATGAGAGGGGCTCTACAGTAGGTCGAACGTCTGTTTGTGTATTGAGTAGACAATTACGATGAAAAGATGCAAAAGGCTGTGCATAACATTAATAGTCGTCACCACGAGAAACAACTTCCTTTTTATGAGGATGCAATAAGATGGTGTGCTCGAACTGGGCAGTGTAACTGCCCTTGACGTCGACGATAGGAGGGTAATCTTGGACAATGCCGGCGCGGACCAACTGGTTCAAAGCCAACAAGTATTTGTCTTGGCCCAATCTGTCCAAATATCTACGACACCAAGGCAAAGTGCCGAAATTTTCGTTGATAACGTTTAACAATGATTTGGCCTTGTCACCAGGGACGGTGATGTTTTCGGTATCGGGGTTTTTGGCGTAGTGGGAGCATTCTCCTTGTGGTAAGACGTAACCGTTACCGGTAGAACCGAAAGTTTCTATAGCGAAAGTTTCACCTTCTTCCATCTTGGTCATGTCACCGTTGGGAACGATAGGAACGGTCTTACCGGAGTGAATCAAGTAGTCACCAATGTTATGTCCATTTAAGTTACGGATACACTTGATTGGGTACGTCTTACCGTTCAACTCCATTTCGTATGATTCCATGACTTCTTGAATGGCTTCACCGATATCATTTAATCTGACATCGATACCGGCTTCTTTAACACCGGTATTTGTGGCTTCCTTAACAGCCTTTAATAAACTGTCGTACTTATCATCAAAAGTCAATGTGAAGGCCGAGTCTACAATATGACCATTAACATGAACCCCAATATCGACTTTCATGACATCTTCGTAATTTAAGACTGTCTTGTCCCCAGCATTTGGGGTGTAATGAGCAGCAACATGGTTCAACGACAACCCAGTTGGGAATCCAATACCAGCCTTTAACGTGTGGTCGTTGTTAGCATAGCTTCTGACCGAATTTTCAATAAGATCTGCAATTTCAGTCATATTCATTCCTGGTCTAATACTAGATTGTGCCTTGTGACGGACCCTTCTATGTATCTCCGCACCTTTACGGAAGTCTTGCCAATGGTTATTTTGCTGTCTATCTAAATATCTCTTTTCTTCGGAAGTAGTACGGTAGCTATTAACTTCTAACGGATATTCTTGCCATTCACCTTCGGGGAAAACTCCATCGGGATACAGATTATCAATGGCCGTGATCTTCTTCTTCTTCTTACTCTTCTTCTTCTTCTTCTTCTTCTGCGTACTGTCAGCAGCAGCACCTTCACCATCGCTTTCAGCTTCCGGTTGTTCCTCTGAATCTATCTTTGTTTTTGAATCATCAATTTTCAAGTCCTGGACTTTTTCTGCAACCTCACTAGGGTTCAGCGAATTAGCAGACATTATTAAACTTACTTAAAGGTATGCTAAATATATCCTTAAAGAGGACTTACAAAAATTTTAGTCTGCTGCAAGCCCAATCACGTGATCACATAATTGCTAGGTTTTGCAATAGACTGAGTTAGATACTCCTATAATGTCAGAATTTGTACGTTGATTGAAGTAGCGGCGGATCTTTAAGTGGAATTTAAGAGTTGGTTCAAGTTGTGTAGTAATTTCTTTTTTTTTGTTTGGGTATACTAAGTAGTATAATCAATTGTCTATTCTGACAGTATTCATCTTCTATTTGATGCTATCAATAAGAAAAATCTCTTACGTACATCGTAGATTACGCTACTTACTAATATTACATTAGTACTAAATATGTATTAGATAGAAATGAACGGAGTATTATACATAGAAAAAATAGAAATTATAAGTCACTCAAGTTAGTACCTTCTGAAATGAGCTGCAACAGTCAAGGAAAGCGTGCAATAAAAGTGTGTTAATGTGTATCGAAAATAGAATCTGAACATAGTCATGGATAAATGGAAGAATCATTCTTTTGTCGAATCATTATTGTTGCTTCCAAATAGACCCACCTTATCAAAATTGATCATCTTACCATCAACCCTCTGCTTATTGGAAGTAATGATTGTATTGAAATCCGGGGTTTTCAAAAATGCTTTGCTTAGGTTATTGCTGTTTGAGTTCATATTTGCACTTCCTGGCGAAGGTGTGAAGAAATTGACATAATCATTCATGTTGAACCCGGCAGGAGTCAAGGTCAATCCAGACGATGGTAATCCTCCATTATTGACCGATAGATTATTGAAAAGGTTCACAGATGGAGTTAACCTACTTTGAGGGGTCTTTGCAGATGTTGTGATATGACGTTTTGGTGTGAGTGGTGGTGGTGGAACAATAAATGATGATGGTGCTTTATGTGACACACTCGAACTTGGTGCTGATGCAGGCGGATGTATATCATGGTGGTGGCTAGTCAGATGGAATTCAGTCTTGGAACGTGGTGTATTGGAAAGATATGGTTTTGCTGGCGATGGTGACGAAGCTAAATACATTAAAAGATCAGCACCTTCTTCGTCTTGGCCATCGCCGCTGGTGCTGGGTCTTGTCTGAGTAGGTGTGCGCAAAAGAACATTTGGAGTGCCGACACTCGAGCGTCTCTTCTGCAAATTAGGTGTACTTTGTTGCTTGGAAGCAGTCAACGAGGGCGATGGCTTCAAAGTGGCCATGTTTCTTGGTGGTGTCAGTGGTGTCTCATCTACTGCTTGTAATACCATCTGTGGCTGGCGCTCTTCCTTATTATCATTTTCTCTTGGTCCTTTCTTCTTTGTTGGCGAGTCGGCAAGTTCGCTCGACACGCTCGTCCGCCTCTTCAACGGCGATGACGATAAGTATACCGCAGCCAGACTTTTCATTTGTGTCGGCGACTTGCCATTGGGCGAGTACAAGTGTGTAGGTGATGATGATAATATTCCTCCATGTGGTGACGACTCAAAATTCTTATTGTAATTTTTCAATGGACTCGACTTGGGCATCGCTCCCACCCGAACATTGGCCGGTGACAACGACTGTTTCGCCGCTATTGTCGCCTTCGAAAGCTTCTTCTTCAACTGTTTAGCAATTTTTTCCAACTCTTCTTTCTTTAGCGGCGTCTTGGGCTTCACCCCTGTACCAGCATTAGAATTCATAGAATTGTCGACATCTGCCGGTGAAGAAGAATCGTTGGGTGACGATGCCGCAAATGTATTTCCTGTATTATTATTTTCCCTAAGCATATGCATCTCTCTTCCCTCAGTTCTCTTACAGTATCTCTAGCTTACTCTAATTACTTCCACTAGAATGAACCCTTTTTTCTATATATAATACCCTTTCACGTCTTCTGTTCTTCTATACGCGTAGAGAAGGGATGATATGGGACTGCATATAGATATCATTTATCTGTTTTGGGAAGTCTAAGTGTAGATCGACCGATTGGGCGATTATCGAACGCCAAACTGATGTACGGATGGAATTGATGATGTATGGATGGGAAAGAATTAGAAGATCGTTAGGTGTATGGAAGTAAATGCGTGATGTTAGGATGTTTTTCGCTGAGGGGTGAGACCAATTCTCATGCCTCTAGAAAGTAATTGCTTATCTGATGATGCCTACGTAGTGGTGAGATCGGTGTAGCCAGATTAAGTACGTTAAAAATACATATCAGGACATTAGATATAATATGTCATTCTTAGTGGTCGTAGGAGTTATAGGGTTTGTTGCATTCGGAATATTGCAGGTGGTTTCGACGGTGTTGCCACGGTTGTTGTTGGTTCCATCGCAAAACTGGCAAGACAAAATCAAGAAGGAGATTGAGCAGTCAATGACGAGATATTTGAAAGTTGGGAATAAAAGATCAAGCTTCAGACGGCGACTTGTGCTTGCAAGCAAGCAGCCGTCGTTTTACAACAATTTTGTGAATAATAAGATCAAGTTTGCGCCAGTGGATCTGCGAAACGATGATGGTGGGTTTCTCGAGGAAATGACCAAGCGTGAAGTGCGGGACCCACGGAGGAAGATTATCTATGGATTTTTCCATCCATACGCCAATAATGGCGGCGGTGGCGAAAGAGTATTGTGGCAAGCAGTGCAGGCGACATTGGCTGCCAGCGACCGCAATATAGTGGCCATATACACCACTAATTACGAGAGTGAACCTTCACTGATCTTGGATAAGGTGGAGACCAAGTTTCAGATTGCCGATTTGGATGAAGATCGTATTGTGTTTATCTATTTGCGCAAGTATGCCCGTATGATCGATGGTGATTACTGGAAACTGTTCACTTTGATCGGGCAGTTATTTGGATCAATTGTATTATCTTGGGAGGCTATGTTCGAATTGTCCCCTGATATTTGGATTGATACCATTGGTCTACCTGGAAGCTACTTGTTGGTGAGCTTAGTGTTGAAAATTCCAATCATGAGCTACGTACATTATCCTATCATTCAGCCAGAAATGTTCAATAAGTTAAAATTCCAAGGCTTATCCCAAATTAAGGTCCCTAAAGTAAGCGAAATTAAGTCAGATGTATTCGCTATTGGGAAATTGATATATTGGTCTGGCGTGTTTTACTTTTATAAATATTTGGGATCTTTGGTGAACATCACATTAGCAAATGGGTCTTGGACATTCAACCACATTTCAAATATATGGACATTAAATAAGGACCAACCAGGCTACGAAATGGATATTTTATATCCTCCATGTGGCACTGAAATGTTAACAAAAAATGTAGAAACATTGGGGCAAAGAGAAAATAAGTTGTTATTTATCGCCCAGTTTAGGCCTGAAAAACGTCATTCCTTGATATTGAACCAATATTTTAAGTTTCTTGCCAATGCAACCAGGTTGGGTGCTCCTTTAAAGAGCATCCCTACATTGGTTTTCCTTGGTTCTTGTCGGACACCAGATGACACCAAAACTCTTCAAGACTTGAAACAAGAGGTTGAAGATTTAAAATTACATGATTATGTTGAGTTTGTCGTTGACTGTTCTTATGAAGACATAATGGTATGGTTATCAAAGGTAAAATTTGGACTTAACGCTATGTGGAATGAACATTTTGGTATTGGAGTAGTTGAATATATGAGCCGAGGTGTTATTCCATTGTGTCATGCATCGGCTGGACCATTATTAGATATTGTTACTAATTGGAATAATGAACCAACAGATGTATCATGGTACAATAATACGGGATTTTTCTTCAAAGACAAGTCTGATCCCGATTTTGATTTGCACTTGCAATCAGGCGCTGACCTGGAGTTCTTACAATTTTCCGACCGTAACAATAAAGGCTCTGTCAGCACATATCCAACACTTGCCAAATTACTTGATGAGTTATTTATGACAAACCCGGACTTGGTTTCTGAAGACAGGTTACAATTAATGAGAGAAAACGGTGTAAGGTCGGTTTTGAAGAAATTTTCCAATGCTGTCTTCTCATCAAGATGGGTGGAATATTCCAATCTGTTAAGTAATTTGGAGAGAGTGTATCGAGAGGAAAGAAGAACCGGTATTGAAAAGGTGTATTAGTTTCAAAAAATCTACCTATGTTATATAGTTTCTTTATCACTAAATGTACAAAAGTAACGAAAGTCGTGCGCGAACGAAAATCCAACTTTTGATCTCGTCAGCGTGTTCACTTTATACAACAAAAGCTACCTAAACAAACATTAATCTAATAAATCTAATTCTCTAGAGTTGGAATTGCTCTATATTAAATATAAATTTGTGAAATACTAGTCCAATCCAGGTTGTGAGAATGAAATTGGACGTCGTAAAACAATTTTCTACTCGTTCCGATAGAGTGAAAGGAATAGATTTCCATCCTTCAGAGCCATGGATTTTGACTACCTTATATAATGGTAAAATTGAAATTTGGTCATATGCAACACATTCATTAGTCAAGTCTATTCAAGTGACTGAACTTCCTGTTCGTACTGGTAAGTTCGTGGCACGTAAGAATTGGATTATTGTTGGATCTGATGATTTTCAAATCAGGGTATACAATTATAATACTGGTGAAAAAGTGACACAATTCGAGGCACACCCAGACTACATCAGAAGTATCTCTGTCCATCCATCGAAGCCATATGTTTTGACATCTTCTGATGATTTAACTATCAAGTTATGGAATTGGGAGAATTCATGGAAATTGGAACAAATTTTCGAAGGCCACCAACATTATGTTATGAGTGTTAACTTTAACCCTAAAGATCCTAATACATTTGCGTCTGCATGTTTAGATAGAACTGTTAAAATTTGGTCTTTAGGCTCATCTCAACCAAACTTCACCTTAATGGCCCATGAATCAAAGGGTGTAAATTACGTCGATTACTACCCACAAGCCGATAAGCCATACTTAATAACCACTTCTGATGATAAAACGATTAAGATTTGGGATTATCAAACCAAGTCATGTGTTGCTACTTTAGAAGGACATTTATCTAACGTTTCGTTTGCTATTTTCCACCCTGAATTACCTTTAATTGTTTCAGGTTCAGAAGATGGTACTGTTAAGTTTTGGAACTCGAATACTTTTAAGTTAGAGAAGTCTATTAACTATGGCTTAGAAAGAGTATGGTGTATTGGTATCTTACCTAAATCCAATGTCATAGCTGTAGGATGTGATTCGGGTTACGTTATTATTAAGTTGGGTAATGAAGAGCCTTTGTATTCTATGGACTCTAACAACAAATTGATATACGCTAAGAACTCAGAAATCTATCAATCGATTATCAAGCCAAATTCAACAGAAGGCTTAAAAGATGGAGAATCGTTGCCATTACAGCAAAGAGAATTGGGATCTATTGAAATTTATCCTCAATCTTTAACTCATTCACCAAATGGGAGGTATGCTACCGTTTGCGGTGATGGTGAATATATCATCTACACAGCGTTAGCATGGAGATCTAAAACTTATGGTAAAGCTTTAGACTTTTGCTGGAATTCTCATGACTTATCAAATGCTTGTACATTTGCTATCAGAGAATCTCAGTTAAGCGTTAAAATTTTTAAGAACTTTGAAGAACACTTACAAATTGATTTGATCTATCAAGCTGACAAAATATTTGCCGGAGCTTTATTAGGAATTAAGCTGGAAGGCTGTATTTCTTTCTATGACTGGGAACATGGTAAGTTAGTTAGAAGGGTTGACTTGGATGACGATATCCAAGAAGTTGTTTGGTCAGATAATGGTGAACTTTTTGCGATTGTTACTTCATCTAATGTTGGAGAAAATAAGGCCGCTATTGGTTCTAAGACTGGTGATGAAACATACTTCTTAAGTTATGATCATGCACTCTTTGAAGAGGCTTTAAGTAACGACGAGCTTGATCCAGAAGAAGGAGCAGAAGCTGCGTTCAATGTTTTATACACCTTACCAACTTCTGAATCCATTTTATCAGGTAAGTTTATCGGTGACGTTTTTGTATATACTACAGCCACAAGTAATAGATTGAATTATTTCGTGGGTGGTGAAGTTATTAACTTAGGTCATTTTGATCATAAATATTATATTGTTGGATACAGAGCAAATCAAGAAGGAAAATTATACTTAATTGATAAATCATTCAACGTTGTTTCTTGGTTTGTCAACTCTGATGTCTTAGAACTTCAAACCTTGGTAATGCGTGGAGACTTAGAACAATTTGCAACAAAACATGTTTTAGACGAAGAATCAGGAGAAAATGTACCAGACTTGTCTAGTATTACTAAAGAAAACTTATCAGAAGAATATTCTAATATTTTATCTGGCTTCAGCAAGACCGAATTAAATCAATTGTCTAGATTCTTCGAAAAATTAGGGTACTTAGCATTGTCATATTCCTTATCACAAGATTTTGATTCCAAATTCCAAATATCGCTTTCCACAAACAATTTACTGCAAGCTTATGATTTATTATCAACTTACCAGAAAGAAAACCCATCAACAAGCTTGGCCAATGCATCCAAATGGAAGAAGTTAGGTGACTTAGCATTATCTAAATGGCAAATAAAGTTAGCTCAAGACTGTTTCTGGCTAGCTAAAGATCATGCTTCCTTGTTATTATTATTGTCTTCGTCTAATAATCAAAAAGAATTAGTTAAATTAGCAGAAGAATGTGAAACCATGGGTAAATACAACATAGCTTTGCAAACTTGGTGGATAACTGGAAATAAGGAAAAGTGTTTAGAATTATTAATAAAGAGTGAAAGATTAACAGAGGCTACATTCTTCGGAGTGAATTATTCTGCAGACAAATCAAAAGTCAACGAATCAATTAAATTGTGGAAGGAAAAGTTAGAATCTAAGAATAAGACAAAAATAAGTGAAAGATTAATTGATAATTTTGAAGGATTAAGCGTTTCTGACACAACAGCGCCTGCGCCTGCCCATGAAGCAATTGACAGTTTAATTGATCTCGAAGATGCTAGTGTTAAGAATGAAGAAGTCGATGTGGATGTAGACGTTTCAGAGAAAGAAATTGATGAAGCAGAAGAAGAAGAAGAAGAAGAAGAAGAAGAAGAAGAAGAAGAAGAAGAGGCTACCACAGCTGATGTGGAAACAAAGACTGAAGAAGCTGAAACTGCTGATGCTTAATTCAAACCCCTAACAAAATTTTTTGTTCCATAGTTTTTTATAAATATTTGATTCATCATAAATCTTTTTGTAAGACATTAGATACTATTTGTATTCGATTATTAGTTGTAAGATAAGGCTAATTAAATCTAATTATATTATTGAGGATATCACCTACTAGACGTGCCTGTTTCATCTATAATATATATTCTATTAAATCATAAAGACATGCTTTTTATCACACACATCATCAATCTTATCCATACAAACATAAAAAGCATCTTGTGGTTTATAACTTTGCTCGTCAAACAAGCCACTCCTATTCCATTTGAAGACATGATTGAAAACCTTGTCGAGCCTACTTTCCAAAAGTATAATTTCAGCATCATCAGGATCCACCTTAGAAAGTCTAAGTATCAAGGTGCCACCTTGTTTTAAAATGTCGCAGGCTAAAATCAACGCAGCATCTGCTGAATCTATTGCAGACTTCTCCTCATCTGTTATAGTCCTACTTAGTATTGGATTCGCAGCCGTTCGCAAATACGGTTTGGAATTGGTATTGTTGAAAAATCCTTTTGCTTGCATGAAAGGCGCTGACAAATCAGATAGAATCAAATCAGGTTTATAGTCAATTTCCTTTTCCCTATTTGTAACTTTTAACCTGCCAAAATCTTCCGATAAGTCACTGACCTGTTGTTCAATCAATGATTCGGTTTGCTCCTTGAAATAATATGATTGTTGAAACTCGTCCATTTCATCTTTATTGGTGTCTTTTGGCTGAACGGCTTTCCTCATTGCAATATCTTTAAAATGCAGCATTATAAGACCGTGTGCAGATTTGGAAAAGATATTCCCTTGCATGGACGAAACACCTAGTGGTGGGGTGCCAAATAGGATATCAAACCCCAATATATGGCATTTTTCGTGAAACTTGTCTTCGTCAACCCCATGTACCTGACATAGTCTATAACGAGCAAATTCACTCCAGTTTCCTGGCACAAACCCCAAATCAAGCACTTTCGTTACATCACCATTGAAAATCCCAAACTCGTTATCAAGGTCCTGGAGCTTGCTCCGATTCCGCATATTTATCCTATCAATACGCTCCTGTCTCGATAGTTTCGTTTTTGGATTACGTCCCCCTACCTTCGCCTTCCACAGTTCGTGTTCCAACTTGACATTCCTGGCAAGTGGCTTGACTCCACTACCACATATATATCGCACTCCTTCCAAAAGCTTCCGATTACATATCCTCCTTGATGTATCCCCCCAAGCAAGAAATTTGGGTGTTCTTAGCATCATAACATTAACCATATACAGCATTAACGTATCATCAACACTTTATCTAACAAATAATAGTAGAGGCATATTGCGACATTATTCTTTTTATGTCGCAAACAACCGCGACATCCAAATATGACTCGCCCTAATGGTCTATAGTGCACACGTGTAACATTTAGCAGTCACAATTCAGACTGAGATGGCCTTCAGTTTTGTGTAACCAAAATTTTTCACAATTAGTACCCAGTGCGATAGTATATTTTGTTAGTAACATCCTCTTCCATACTCTAGTGATTTTTGAAACTTTATCCTCGTCGAATCAATTACATTTACCAATACCTTTTGGGAGACGAATTAATTAGTTGAAAATGTCTAAGATTTCATCTGCTTCCGTTCGTGAACACGTTCAAAAATTGTTGGAATTCTCCAACGAAACTAAGAAGAGAAACTTCTTAGAAACCGTTGAATTACAAGTTGGTTTAAAGAACTACGACCCTCAAAGAGATAAGCGTTTCTCTGGTACCTTGAAATTACCTCAAGTTCCAAGACCAAACATGACCATCTGTATTTTTGGTGATGCTTTTGATGTCGACAGAGCTAAGTCTTGTGGTGTTGATGCTATGTCCGTCGATGACTTGAAGAAATTAAACAAGAACAAGAAGTTAATTAAGAAGTTAGCTAAGAAGTACAACTCTTTCATTGCTTCCGAAGTCTTGATTAAGCAAGTCCCAAGATTGTTAGGTCCTCAATTATCTAAGGCTGGTAAGTTCCCAACTCCAGTTTCCCACAACGATGATTTATACTCCAAGGTCACCGATGTTAAGTCTACCATCAAGTTCCAATTGAAGAAGGTCTTATGTTTAGCCGTTGCTATTGGTAACGTCGAAATGGACGAAGACACCTTAGTCAACCAAATCATGATGTCTGCTAACTTCTTAGTTTCTTTATTAAAGAAGAACTGGCAAAACGTTGGTTCCTTAGTCATCAAATCTACTATGGGTCCATCTTTCAGAATCTACTAAGCAATTTAATTCGTTTAGAGTTCACAAAACAAAATTAGTTATGTTTTATGTAAATAATAAAATATTTAATTGATTTAATTATTCCTGTAAGCCATCTATGATTGTGGAAAACAATTACAAGATTATGAAAATAAATGTCATGAAAACTGTGCATTAATCAAATAATATATATTAATAACCTACCACTCTCGTCTTCTTGTCAGCCTTCTTATTCTTCTTCCCATGTTTCTTATTCTTACCATTGCTGGCTTCACCAGCCGTATGGAAAGGTTTATTAAACTTACCTTGAACACTATTCATCTTGAAGAATTCACGATCTAAATCATCACCAGCACTTTCCAAAGAAGCTTGCTTACCACCGTAGAAAACAGTACTTGCCCCGGCTTCTCTCTTCGTAGTTTCCAAATCAGTAGAATTGGATGACTTGTCACCTATATGCATAGAAAAGTTCAACCCTGCTAATCCCTTTGATAAATCAAAATCGTCAGCATTGATATTCTTCGATGATAATGCACTTAATATTTGGTGTTGTCTTGATTCGGGTAATGTATTTAAAGAATATAATTCTTTATTTAATTCTCTGGCCTCTTCGATACTTGGTAAATCCCACTCATCCTCACCTATCTTCCTTGGTGGTGGGCTAACAAACAATAATTTCCCACTAACATAATCTTTCAAGATATATCTACTGGCTCTTGACTCATCTGCACTCCCAAACCCCTGGGTCATGAAACCTCTAGCTCTAGCATACGCATTTAATAATTCTCTTGCACTTGCATAGACACCATTACCACCATCTTCAATCTTTTGAATTGGGATATGAATACCATAGAATGCTTCAAGGTAGAACTTAGGAACTCTTTGACAGACAATAGAAACAGGTGGAATATGTTCTCTTAATTGGTCAATTGGTAAAACACCGTTACAAACTAATTCTCCGTTAGTGTAAGCAAAATTTGGAAAAACCAAACCAGGACAATCACACAATAATACCTCTGGAGATAAATGTATAGTTTGAAAATGCTTGGTCTTACCTGGAGTAGCTGAAACGGAAACTTTCTTGGAGCCCACCAATGCATTGATTGTAGACGACTTACCAACATTTGGATAACCAACCAAACCAATTTGAAGCTTACGATCAGGGAAATCTTCTGAATGTTCAAATTTAGGCGACGAAGTTAAGAATAAGTTTTCCAATTCATCAATCTTCAAGATTCTAATCTTAGAATTGACTTCTTCTGGTTCATCGTCTACCTTTCTTTCTGGGGTATAATTAGGATCCCTTTGTAATTCTTCTAACTCTTCTTGTTCCTTTTCCAATAACTCATTAGCTTTGGAAGCGGAGAAAAATACGTAATTTATATTCTGCGAAGTAAAATACTCTGACCACTGAATTCTTTGCTCTCTAGTTAATAAATCTGCTTTGTTAACCAACAATAAATTCTTCTTGGTAGCATTATTATCTGGCATACTTAATTCATTAACATATTTTTCAAGATCAATAGATCTAAATAACAATGGATTTCTTGCGTCCACAATTTGAACAACTAAATCACACCTTTCAACAACTCTCCATAGTTGTCTCCAAACTTCAATATTTCTTTCAAAAGGTGTTAATAATAAATCATTATTTTCAGTAAGTGATGCTAATTGACGTCTCCATTCTAAAAAGGCTAAATTTTCTTGTCTCTCAATTTCTAACTTCAGTTGATTCTTATTCCATTCAGGCCTTCTTGGAACTGTTAATTTATTCTCAAAGATCTTATGCTTTCTACGTAATTCTAACGTTTCTTCTTGAGTTAATAATCCATTCTGATTAACAATAGAAGTGTTTCCAACCTTAATGATTTTGACTTGTTGGTTCTTTTCAGCTGTGAAATCAGTATCAGCTAACTCAGCAGTATTTAAAAACTCATCTAAAGCATTTTCTTGTGTCACTGATCTTAATTTCACCCAGTCAGCTTCTCTTTTGTCAGTTGTAAATCTCATTTCACCATCTGGTAAGAAAGTAATTTTATTATCTAACCTTTTCTGGTTTGCAATTGTCCTACCTAATCCGATAGTATTCTTATTTTTATGCAGAATTGGCTTTGGACCCTTTGGAATCTTCCATTTCTTTGGTTCAGGATGCAAAGAACCTTTATTTGCTCCAACGTCACTCATAATATAATTATTTGCTTAAATAAATCTAGGAATGTAAAGAGCTTTAATGGTAGGCAATAGTGAACCTTCATCGATTTGTAAGAAGAAAAAAATCCGATGGGATGGTTTATCACGTGATTTAAATTTATAGCAGTACTACCCACTGCTGAACGAAGTGCTAATGGCTATTAATCTACAGTAGGATATAAACTTACATTACATTTATTAGGCTATATGTTAAGGCAGCGTTCACGTAGACATACACTCAAATGTATTGAGATAACCATTTGAAACCGTCACCGTAACCCATTCTCATGACGACAGAAACCATGAAAACTTCAATAGGTCTTTGGCCATCAGGTAACTTTCCAGTGTCCTTACCAGTGGTGTTGTATAAACCTAATGCAGATTTCAATTCCATTTCACCAACAGCAGAAGAAGCATCAATCTTGTTACCTAAAATCAAGAATGGAACGTTAGCTAATTCCTCAATCTTGAATAAGGATTCTAATTCCGCCTTTGATTCTGCGAATCTTTCTGGATCAGCAGCATCAACCAAGAAAACAATTCCGTTGACTTCTGGGAAGTAATCTTTCCATAAACGACGTGCCTGTTGATGTCCACCCAAGTCGAATGTAGTAAATCTAACTGATCCAATAGCTAACTCTTCAGATGTAGGGTGCAAGGTTGGTTGTAAAGTAGCTAATCTGTCATTTTTCAACATGTGTAATAATGTTGTCTTACCGGCGTTATCTAAACCTAAGAACAATAATTTGGCATGTTTGTTCCATAACCCTAATGATGCTAAAACATCTTGAACTATTCTCGTGTTAGTATAATCTATTTCAAAAAACTCGTATAACATCTATTGCAAGAATACATACACCAATCGAATAACCACATTGAAGCAAATAGTGTATAAACTTATATGGTATAATCAGTACGTAATAGTAGCTTGGTGGCCTCAGTTTATTATCAAGGTCGATTCTGAAAGAGCAAAAGTTACACAAACTCGTCCATTTCGCGCTAACTAAAATTTCATCGTTACTGGGTCTCAAATGACTTGTGACCTGATCCACCACGACAACACCAATTATACAAAAAGTTCATCCATGGATGCAACAGCAATGAAATACCCAAGAACTGACTCCATCAGGTACTGCTTCCATGGTAACCATTTCCTAACCATTTATCTATCCATATGTTTATGTAAAGGCGCATACAGGTATATGGTCGAAGCAATCACTTGCAGCTTGCAGGTGTTATTAATGGCCCTAGGATCACTAAATGGTAGGGGGATTGACTAGGGCGGTCCCAATTAGCTCCCTTAATACATTCTTTAGGCGCGCACTCACGAGAATATCCTATCGCTAATGATTGTCTACAGCGAGCAACGCCTACTAAATTCCTCGCTGGGACAGGGAATCCCGTGTAAGCCTTCCTGCTCTAAATTTTGACAGGGCTAGCCATTCCATTCCAAAAACATCCCTTCTTGCTACAAGCTACTATTAGCACTGTCATTTTTATAGAAACAGCTGTAAACTATTATAACGACCCTACGACATTCTCGGTGTGGCATTTCTTGCTGCTTGCTGTGATTTCGCTCATTCATAGTCTCGAGGAGTTGATGCTCTATACATTACACCTTCTCCCTCGCTACCTGCGCTACACGAACATATAGGTCTAGATGCAGAACGTAAACAAAATCAATAACTGATATCATGGTCAACAAGATCCAATTAGATGTCTATTACTCTTTGTAGACATATTTGGTCTAAAGTTAATGCAATTTGAAATGGTACAGCCACCTCCTTAGCTAATCCTCTATTGTTCTTGTCGCTGCATTCCAGGTAACAGCCTTACACCAAAATAAATACTTGTGTATAAAGTTCGAAGCGAGCGTACCATGACTACGTAACCAGAATGCCTGGGGAAGTCACCTTAAATAGCATTTTTAAATGTCAATATATAAACCACGGGTATCCCTGCTTTAGGTAATACGCCCAACCAAAGAATTTTTGTTGAAATATTAAGAAGTTCAAATTATTTGTCTTTAAAAAATCAACATATACCCGTAGCTAAAGATGAAAGATAACAAACAAAACGCTCCAGCTGGACCACAAAGAACCCCCTCAGTGCTGTTTGCACCCACAGTGGACACTACAAACGCTCCATTCAAGCCATCTATAACAAGGGCTAGATCTACAAGTCATACAATTCCTATTGCTAGTGATAATAAGAGAAATCATTCAGCATCAATATCTTCTGTATGTTCTACCGAATCTAAAAATGATGATCACTTGAACAGATTAATCGAGAACGACACCCGCAATGCCACAAATGCCAGCCGAGATGCTTACAAAGGTAAAATCAAACTTATGGACGATGTGGACTTAGAGAAACAGATGATTATAACTGCTGGGGGGAAGAGAGAATATGTGATGGGTTTTGTATGCAAATTATTATTCTTGATGACAATTGTATTTGGGTGCGGAGTATTGGTGTTCTACGCACTTTAGAACCCTCGTATAAGTTTTTGAAAATTTAGTTGAGATGATGATTTTGGAGGCAATATCGTCTGATCTGTCATGCAACATGTCTGTTGTAATCACTGGTACGTAAATCGTCACCACACAAAGTCAGGAGATGTCGGCCGGACTGTTCATTTCTGAATGTACCAAAAGGTACAGGTTTATAGAGGGATTTTTAGTATAGAATATAAGCGGGTCATAATTATAGTATACTATGTAGAATGAATCAGCATGATTGGGGTTGATTTGGGTCACTTTCTGGAGATAATTCAAGTGGGGAGTATAGTCATCATCGAAATGGTTATGACGTGCTCGAAGTTCCTACAACATCCCATACCATTCGAACACGTTTTGTTTCCTCGCCAGAAGATTAGCACCATAATACACCCGGACGCTCTAGCCATCTCTAAAAGGCTTTCTTTTCATTAACTGCTTAGGGTTGATGATAGTCTGAGTTGAAATCACGTGACTGCAGCTTTATTGAGATCGATATGGTTAGTGATTCGTTTAGAAAGAAGGTGTCTGGATAATAAGGGTAATGATTACAAGGAAACAGATAGGAGTTTGTGCAAGATGTGCTGGTATCAGAGGGTATTCAAAGGTTCCTAAGATTCCAGAAGAGGAAGAAAAAAATAATTCACAGCAGAAGGATGATAAGAATTCTGCGCTTGTCCAGCGGTTCACCCAGATATTGGAGAGTAAGCTCTCGGAGACGTCACCTTCATTTATCAATAAAGATCCCAAATTGAAAGAGATATATAGCAAGTATTCTGTTGATTCAGATAAGCAGTTTAAGATGGCATTTCAGAAAGAATTATCGCATTTGAAAAGTGAATCAATACTCAATCGTAATAGACATGCGAAAGATATTGCTGATACAGTGGCAAATAAACCTTGGGATGGAACGGAATCAGTCCACGATGTCAACTTACGGATGCTTCTTGATCTGAAGCCGCCACCAGTTAAATACCAGAAAACTATTATCACTCCACCAATGAGTATCAAGGATAGGATTGAAAATGCCAAAGAATCTAGTTTGGACTATAAGATCGGTAACACTAAAAAGGAGGATGATAATTTCAGGGAGCTCTATAAGGAGAAATTATTAGGCCCTTCGATGTTTCTTAATTCTTCTTCTCCCCACACATTACTTGGGATGGCCACTACATTGGCAGATGCAAAAATAAATGCTAGCATTAATCACGATACGGGACATTTTAATGATACTGGTGATATGTCTAGTGTAAGAGGCAAGCCATTAGATAGGGAACATTTGAGAAACTGCACTGACACAAATTATTTCATGAATCATATACTAAACAAGCAAGAGGTTTTACCACCTTGGATAGATAGTCAACAAAGCATAGATCGACAAATTATTGATTTTCGAAAAACGATAGATAATGAATGGTTTAAATTTTTATTTTATAACTTAAAGCCTGCGTCGATATCTCGAGATGCAGTTTTGAGTAGAATCGATAAAATTAGTGGAAATCCATCTAACTACTATGATAGCGAGTTCTATTCCCGTCAATTACCCTACGTTATAGAGAAAACTAAAGCATTGAATAATTTGATACGTGACTATAATTTACAATCTCCTTCATCTAGTATACACAAATTTAAATTAAGACCCGAAATAGAATTACGTAAACTGTATGATAGAACTGTTTCAACTTTACGTGATCAAGCTTTAGCATGGTATGAAAATGAAGAGGCTGCGAAACAGAGACAGTCAAATCCGAAGAATTACAAAAGTGAAAGTATGTTCGGATTGTTTGATAGTAATGGCGGCAGTGGGGGAGGTAGCAGTAATTCGAATGCCAATGGTGTAAGACAAAGGGTGCCTGAAAAACTACATCTCTGGAAATCAATTAAAGAAATGTTTAAGTAAAGATCTATACCATTTCTCTCTATTTATATAATCTTACCAAATAATAACTAATAAGAACCAATAGCAATTCAATTCTCCATAATTTTAGAACCCCATATAAAATTCCTTTCTCTTCATCCTTTGAATTACTTTGAATCAAGTTTTGCATGAATGCTTCACTCATCTGTTGTCTCAGGAATAATTCATCAACTCTACTCAATCCATTTTCGCCCAACTTTATCTTTGTAGCTTCGTCTAGTTCAGAGTAAAATGCAAACATCGTTCTTGACCACAATTCATCGTTAGGTTCTTGAGAGTAGCCTGTCGCTGTCTCAATATTATCAGAAGTAAAATGAACAATAGACTCCAAAGGACCACCATTATTAACAGACAATACAGGGGTTTTAAAAAGCATACTTTCGACGGGAACAATTCCAAAATGTTCGAAAGAAGGTGTGTATAATAATAATTCAGCATTTTTAATCAAAGATTTCTTTAATGATGACTTAATAGATGGTAAAAATAATACATCAGTAGCAGGTGGTATTATTAGTAATTTGCCTCTAATAGTGAAACATTTCAAATCCAACAGCTCTGCTAAACTATTTAACTCTTGTAAATATTCCACGTTTTCAACGACTCTGGGGTCAAATCCCCCAGCGATGACCAATCTTGGTTTCACTTTGTTATCTTCTGAAACGTTTTTAGGTAATTGTGCCTTGAACTTAGCAAATGATTTAACGGCTAAGTCAATATTCTTCTTTCGTTCAAACCTATTAATAGAAAGAAAAAACTTACCATTCTTAAAGAATTCATTCACCTCTTTATCCATCAACTTATCTTCGTCAGTATCAGTCGCAGAGGCAAGGTCAACACATGGATAAATAACGCCCGGGTCTATATTATTTAACCCCTTAAATGTTTTATGGAAAATACCTTTGGTAAAGTTAGAATTAACGACTATTTGGTCACTTATACCAGTGGTCCATTCCTCAATAAAATCAAACGGTATCCTATAAAACCTCTTAAGAAGACCACCCTTTAATGCTAGTAATTGATCGGGGAAATGACAATAGAATAAAATTTTGCAATCAGGTCTACTAAAACAGCATAACAATGGGATACAAAAGGATAATTGGTCAACTATGAAGTAGTCATACTGTTTTATTTTACCAGTAATGATTAACGCAAGTACCAAATAAAATTGTCTGATAATAGCAAATAGTATGTGAAACCTCTTCAAAATATTAGTTGGAAAAAAGTCACCATAAACCTCAACATTCAATAAATTGGAACTGACTTCTTCAAAGCAATGCTTCTTATCGCAATGAGAAGTATAAATTATGACTTCATTTTCAAGTTCTTGTAAACCTACGGCTGCGTCAACGACTAATCTTTCAGCTCCACCAATTCCAAGATCTGGATGGATAAATGCTATCTTTTTGGAATTACTGCCCAATTTGCCTGGCATAGATGATGATTTAAGTATCTTATGTTCTAATTGAAAGATAAATTATCGAAATGTGTTCAGTTCTGTATTTATAAATCGAAATATTACGCTCGTTTTAAATATACACGAAGTCATTTTTATATTACTATAATCATTCTATTATAATATTACATATTTTGCTTCAGTACGTAGTATAGCAATATCTTATTGGAAAATTAAATATATACATATGTAGAATTTATAAAAATTAGTGAATTTTTTGTTGCTCAAGCACCTTCTTAGCTTTTTCTTCTCTTTCCAATCTATTTTTCATTTTTTCTGCCTTTCTGTCAAACTTAGTATCGACAGGATTAAACCCAGCTTCTTCAGAACCCCAAACTGCCCAGTCAGGAGTCTCCCTGATGTAGTCTATATCATTGAATTCTTCTCCACTTTCTAATAATTCGAAAAACTTAGGGTAGTCAATATGAGTGTGCCATTTTCCATTACGGAAGAATCTTTTGTGAGCCATTAAGATACAACATGAGTGGGCATGCTCTGCAGCTATTTCATAATCATATCCTCTCGATTTTAAATCTTCTGACAAACTGATAACAAATTGCTTACATTCTTCATAAAATGGGATATTTTGCATGGTTAACGGATTACCATTACTATTTGAGGATCCACAGAAAGTAGCTCCTTTTATTTCAATTTGAGAAGGTTGTGCTCTTATAACCATATCAGCATAACTAGAGATATCGTTCATGTTAAAACCTTTAACCAAAGTCAATCTGAAAACGGTACGTTGATGAGATTGAGTAGTGCGCAAAATGTCTAAACATGACATTAACCTGTCCCAGAAGTCACTATTCAATGGACGATCAACTTTCTTTAAATCTGTCTTTGTAGGTGCATCAATACTAACGTATAACTGGGTAACTCTATTCAATTTTGCAAGTTGGTCTGGGTGCTGAGCATTACAGACTAAAAATGATGAAATATGTTGTTCGTGTAACATTCCAACAAATTCATTGATATAAGGGTAAAAGATAGGTTCACCAACCAAGGATAATGCACAATGTTTAACTTTAAAAGCCTCTTCAAATCTATCCATTTGAATACCTGGAACACCTCTCATTTGTTTAATCTTTTGATAATGTCCTTGTAATGCTCCTTCCATAACTTTTTCTGGTGGGTCTAATTCCCAACGCCAGTTCAGTTTTGCTACAGGATTAGTCCCATGACGCCAGCAAAACACACACTTATTTGAACAAGCCAATGATGGTGTGGTTTCCATACACAAATGAGATTTGATCCCGTAAAACGCAAATTTGTAACAAGATCCTCTTCCTCTCAATGCACTTTTAGTCCACCTACATATTTTGACACCCGAATGGGATCCCACGATCGTATAACCTTGCTTTGTCAATGATTTGAAAGTTGGAGAATCCTTTGCAACCATTTGCTTCACTTCGGTTTGACTGGATAAACCCTTTGTACCTTGCTTTTTAATAATGTCACCCATATCTTCCACATCAACTAATGTGTTTGCATCTTCACCATCTGAATCATTTTCATAATCACTATCGTCAATTTCTTCATTAGCATCAAGATAGAATGGTTCGTCGTCTGCTAACAAAGAAGCAAAACTTTGAATCCATGTATTTGTCTTAGGTTCACCATCATATTTCATACAAACCTCTCCAACAGGATACAATCTTCTTCCACCTAATTTTCCCATCCATCTATCCGCCAATTTTGCTTGATAACAAAACTTTTCACCTGCCCATGATTCAGAATCACCCAATCCTAAAACAGCAAATCCTAAAAGTGATCGCATTGGATATTTATCGACTCTGAAATCTTGATAGGTTTCTTTCAAGTGTTCCAAGAAATAATCAATTGGCGAATCGGTTTCATACGAAGGCAAAACCAAAAGATATATGCTCTTGTCTTTCTCTGCATTAGGTGTCTTTAAAAAGTATTCCTCAAGATCATCAACATCATCATCAAGACTTAATAATTTCGGTTTATTTGTCAAATTTGGTAAGTGTTCGAGCTTTTCGTACAATGCCTTAGCGACTCTTTGTGATGATCCTGTCAACGTAGTATAAAAGATATATATCTGTGAGTCAAGTAAATTTACGGCAGATCTTGTTAAAGTCGGTTCGCTGGTATTAGTTATTGGCTTACTAGCTTTAATAATCTTCGGAGATCTTCTACCTCTTGGTCTTAATGACGAAACTGGCTTGATGCTTCTTAACTTATTTTCAGGAATACGTGTGGTGGCGTCAGGAGTAAATGAAGTTGAAGTAAAGTCAACAGCATATATAGGTGAAGGTTTATTGTTTTGTTCTTTAACTGTTTTTTCTTCAGATATGCTCTTCGTTATAACCTGAGTAGTCTGCTTATTCTTAGTGTACAAAAAAGATAAAGTACCAACTGCTAAAACTATGGACCATCTTCCGCCAGAAAGTAAGTATAATATGCAACAGAGTGCAAGAACAGTATTTCCTAATGACATTCCGTTACTATTAAGTATAAAGATATTACTATTCTGGAGACTACAATTGGATCAAATATATGGAGTGAAAAATTAGAAAAAAAAAAAGGCTGCGATGAAATATCTATATACACGATTAGATGTCTTCAATAATAATCAGTACAATAGTACTTATAGCCAATTGCAAGAACTATATAAAAGATTCACGGTCCGTAGAGGAGTACTGAGGTATATTTATAGTTTATTATGCTTATAAGCTAATATTTAAAATTAATCCCACGTACTTCGAGCTCGTTTAATTAAAACAGTGGCTCACTTTTTATAAATGTTGTTGCAATATGGCATACCAAGAAAGATGATTTGTTTAAATAATTATCAATATAAAGAAACGAATATTCAGACTACTTTTACTTTATTCTGTTGTAATATTGATACTAGTTTCCAGTTTGAATCAATATTTATTATATTTGCTAATTTAATAAATTTTTGACCAAAAATGGAACAATTTGATTACATCCAAAATCAGATAATGATGATGAATAATAATATACAAAACTCTAGCCATATTCGTATTAATGAGTTGAAGCAAAGAAAAATTGATCCTCTTGCCAAGATTGTTGATAATACAAATTTACATGGAAGATACCCTAAATCCGACGACATTAAATTAAATTCATCAGGTATTGGTAGTTACCATGATGTATACGCAAGCAGAAGTAACCCCGAATTGGGATACTCCAATGAATCAATAAGTTCAGCTATACTGAATGAAATGATTCCTGCTTTGGATAATTCTACATTGCCTTCAATGTATGTGACAAAAGAGATTTCGCAGCCATCTTTATCGAGCGGTTCCAATCCACGCTCTTTGCTTGATGGTATATCAAGCTACGAAGATTATCGAGAAGATTCAAAGCAAAGAGCGAATAGTTTTGACAATGATAGAACTATTTATGAATTTGCCAATGAAGTTTTTGAGCCAGAAGAAATATATGATGGTAATTTTGAACAAGTTTCCACTCTCTGGGGTATTGAGAATAATAAGTTCGGTCACAATGATGTGAAGGCAACGGATAATTATCATTATGACCAGAAGGAATGTATGGGTCGTTTGAACATGATGAATTCGACGACAGACTCTATAGAAAGTTTAGCCACGAATGAATATAATGAAAAGCAAGTCGAGTACTCTCCAGTACCAAAATTTAAACAAGAATTATACTTAACAGAAGATTCTATGACTAAAAAAGAGAAAAAAGGTAAAGATATAAAAAATAGAATGGTCTCTGACAGATTTAGGTTGACATGTGTGAACGATCACATCAAAATATCAATTAAGGAATCAAGCATACAATGCTTATCAATTACCATTGACTACAATGGATATACAGGAAGACCCATAGGGGCACCACTAATGAATAATAATTTGAAGAATGAGGCGATTAATCTTAATACAAAACAATCGGCGGATGTGAAATTAATCGAAGTCATAAAAACAGAGTCTCTGATGATCCAACCTCCTCCCATGTCAACATTATGGCAAAGAGTCAAATATTCCAGAGATATAAGCGAGCTAGAAGATACGATAACGAACATTGTGTACAAAAAAAGCTCAATTTACGATTTGAATAATCCTTATGAACCTCAGTATTACAGATTTGAGTTGGACGAGTTTGGTGATTTAGTTAATGAAAGCAAGTGTGGAATGTGTGCTTACTGTGAAAAAGTCAAGTTTCTACCATTCAAGAATTCTAGTTACTTGTCTCATCTAACATTAGAGCATGGAATTTTCTCCAATAACTATTTGACTCCAGAAGGAGTTTGCTATGGTAGATATCTTATCACCAAAAATTCTCATATTTACGACAGTGATACTACTCCAAATTCTGAAAGCCCCGAAGATACCAATGGTAACATAATAAAAAAGCGAACATCCCACAAACCTCGTATAACCGAGGCTCTTGCATGTCCTGCTTGTTACGAAATTATAGAAGTTGGATGCTGGAAGATGAAATCAAACCCTTTATTGAGCTATTTTAGGCATTTCAAGAAACACCACAAAAATCTTACAACTCAACGGGCAAACTTCCAAACAAATCCTTTATTAACAATATCAAAAAGGGGGAGAAAGCTACAGATATTGGAGTCTTAAATATATATGTTAATGTTTTAATTTTGTAATCTATAATTGAAAAAAATATGGCCCCAGGTTTGTGTAACTTTCGATCAACGGTATCTTTTAAAATAATGAACCAGACCAGTTCATATACTTCGTAGGCTTCATTCTAAAGATCAATCCTATAACGTACTCTCAAGTGAGAATATTCATTCATAATAAAGCGTTGAATTAAAGAGATATATTAATTTCAACGGTGTATTTATAGCAGAAGAGTATTGTTGTCTCTCCATAATAAGAGAATGTCCACTGGAAGATCCAAACAAGCCATATCTTTAGCTAGTGTACATTCGCTTAACAATAACGAATTAAATAAAAAGCCTATTGTGTGGAAAGACTTTGGAGTTTATCTTGATAAGAAATTAGACACACATTTGAATCCAGATATTGGTGATACCTTAGCAGCTTCAAGTTTGATTAATAAATCATCACCGGATAATTCTTATTTATCACAGGTTATCAAGTACAAAGTTTGCAAATCCTGTAACAGACCGATTGGAGAAAGAAGTTTAGAGAACCATTATTCAAAGTGTTTGGAAATGAAACAGAAGAAACAGCAACAGGAAGAAGATTCAGGTTCTAGTAATTACAACAGTAATACCAACAAGCGCAAAAGAGGTAGAGGTGCAGCCAACCCATTATTAGATGTTGAACCTTCATCGGCCGACTCTTCAAGAAATACCACACCTATTTCAGGGACACCTGTTTCCACAAATGGTGTAGCAAGACCCAAGAAAAAATATAAGAAGTCACAGACCCAGAAGGAGAAAGAAGCCGCAAATGCAGCAGCAGCAGCAGCAGCAGCCAACTCTAATGGTAGTTCCGTTCCATCATCAGCTGGTACTGGTAATGGAGTTGGGAAGAAAAAGAAACAGCCAAAACCTAAGAACCTGGGTAAACCCAAGGGACCAGTTGATGTTGAAAAACAATGTGGTGTTCCATTGCCATCTGGTGGATATTGTGCAAGGTCATTGACCTGTAAAACACATTCGATGGGAGCTAAGAGAGCAGTTTTGGGCAGAAGTGCACCATATGATGTCTTATTACAACAGTATCAGAAACGGAATCAAGCTAAGTTGGCAGCAAATAATGCTCTTGCAGTCCAAAGAAGAGAAAACGCTGCGTTCAATGGAGGAAACGAAAATGATGAAGACGGTATGGCAACTAATGGTTTGTACAATAAGGTATTGGATGCTGATGAAGAAACGCATCTTGTATTAGAGGGAGTTTCCAAAAATTATCCTATTCCATTGGAAAGAAAAGTTATGTTGCCTACTAGAAATCGTCATAAGTTTTTGTATATGAGAGAAGCGTATGCTAATGCGTTAATTAATACCGGCAATAACAACACTACAAATAACAGCTCTGCCAATAGTTCAGCAAATGATCTGACCTTGGCAAACCAAGCCATTTCAGGATCTATGGGTGGACTTCAAGGTCGCTGTGCTTTAGTAAATGTTGACCAAGGGGCAAGTAATGGGGATTCTTTGACTCAAAATATTTCTTCTATTGTTGGAGAAATGTATCTGGTAAGAGCACCGCTGAAAGCAATCTTGCTTACCTCCCAGCATAATACAATACAGCAACAATTGTTCCAACAGCAAATAATGAAGTTGCAGCAACAACAAATGATGCTTATGAAACAGCGCCAAGCTAGAGCGCAACAACAACAGCAGCAGCAAAAGCAACAACAACAAGCCTAGTTATGTATATTAGCTTTATAAATAATTAATAAAAAATTAACTTGTAATACGATATTAGGGAAGTAAACCCCCCCGTCTTTTACAGATGTATTTAATGCAAAAAGAAATATATTTCATAAAAACCTGAATATATACTAGTGGGAAAATTAAGATGCAGAATTAAAACTAATGGTGTGGACTATAGTATGCAAATTTTTTTAGTCAGTTTTCATTGGGCCAATACTGTTTATTATTTAAAATCCAAGGATGATTCATAACTTCGGCCAATGTTATTCTCTTTTTAGGTGATTTTTGTAACAATTTTAAAATTAAATCTGTTGCTTCACTGCAGATAAAGCTAGGTATTTTTAAGTCGACTTTAGCGATTCGTTTATAGGTTGAATTTTTATCTATTTCCTCAAATGGGGGTTTCCCCACAAGAAATTCATAACAGAGGATGCCCAACGACCAAATATCAACAGTATAGTCATGCTCATTGGATTCAATCATTTCAGGAGGTAAGTAGTCCAATGTTCCGCATATGGTTAGTCTCTTGGTAGTGGAGCTGGGCAGACTCTTGACGGACCACCCAAAGTCACTCAATTTAATACAATCATCAGTTGATAACAAAATGTTTTCGGGTTTAATATCCCGATGAATAATGTGTTTTGAATGTAAATATTCGAGTGCCAATGCTACTTGATAAATATAGTGTGAAGCAGTTGGGTCATTAAATCTTCTCTGAACTTTTAAGTGGTGATACAACTCACCATGAATTGAATATTCTAATATCAAATACACGTTCTTATGGTCGTAGAAGAAGCCATATAACCGCGATATCTTGGGATGAATTAGGTTAGACTGGATTTCAATTTCTCGGCGAAAGTTCTTTTCCAACTTTAAGTCTATGAGGTCTTTTTTAGCCATTACCTTTAATGCTGCTACGTATCCGGATGTCTTATGTTTAACGCAGTATACTTTTCCTAGCTTTCCCTTACCAAGTACTTTACCAATTTCAAAATCATCCAATTTCATATGTCTGCTTGCCGAAGGTAACTTTTGTAATGATAATTTCGTATCCATCCGCTCGTTTTGCAATGACTGAGCCGGAGAATGTGTCTTCTTCCGTATAGGCAGTTTGATTGGTATATTTGAACTTTTCAGCAGTCTCATCTTTTCATTCTGAAGCTTGGTGATCTTACTGTTATCAAATGTATTTAGTTGAAATTTACCAAGTGGTTTGCGTGCATTCGACTTCGACAACGACTCCGATAAACTCTCTATACGAGTTTCTATGCGTTTAAGCTGACTCGATGATGCACTCATGGTCTCAGGCATATATTTCACCCTATGTTGATGTAACCCGATCAGCTTATTGTGGATTGTCTTGTTTATGTTTATGGTGTCCTGGACTGTATATAATAAATAAGACAAAAATGGTATATGCACGACAGACATATTTCATGGTAGAATTTTGCAATCAGATAGACATGCCTTTAGTAGAAGAGCGGTGGTAAGCTGAGGTATATGATGACGTATATTTCAGCGGTATTTAGTGGACTTAAGCGGGCATTAAAATTCTTGTTAGGAGGATACCCAAATTAGGAAGTACAAAGGCGGACTTATTCTTTTCAGCTCATCGCGATGTTCGACGCAGACAAGAATAGCCAGCTACGTCCCGAATTCTCTATTCTCTACAGAATACAAGGCTAATCGACGCAAGATGGCTGTAGAGATCATTAGGAAGCGATATTTTTTCGGAAAGTGGTTCAAGGCGGCTTTCCGGACCAACAGATAACTTCCTGAACTAAGTACAAGTTATACTCAATATAGGTTACTTAAAGCATACCCTAGAGCCTAAACCCTTATACTTGAACGGACATTCGTACCATCATTAGTCCGTCATCACTAAGAGGTGTGCCACTACAAACAATTTTTGTGGTCCGCCTCCTTGCGGCTAGAAGACCAAATACGTAATCGTATGCTATTGATACCCGCGATCTC
The DNA here is from genome assembly GCF_001447935.2 of Debaryomyces fabryi. Taxonomy (NCBI): domain Eukaryota; kingdom Fungi; phylum Ascomycota; class Pichiomycetes; order Serinales; family Debaryomycetaceae; genus Debaryomyces; species Debaryomyces fabryi. Next base: position 46,234 of record NW_015385477.1, read on the forward strand.
GCGACTTATGGTGCTTGATAAGCATCCAGTTTCCACACTTAATATTTAACTCGACTACTTCCGTGTTTAATTCAAGCCGTGGCTCAATTGCCCAACCTCACCTCTATTGTAAATTTCTGCCCTTTCGATAGTCGATTTTAAAACGAACAGAATTGTTTGTCTGGTCGCATTGTGTTATGCAAAATTTATCCTTTGGTCCAGGGGGTTCCAACCCACTCCAGATACCGAGCCGAAAAACCCAATCCACCACTTACTCTCCTCTTTACACCCAGAACATTTTGTAGTTGGCTTTTAGCGGATGGGTCCAGGATGGAATCACACCGAACCCGAATCCATGACCAAGCAAAATTGTCACACGAGACATTCGTACCCTACGCCTGAGACATAAAAGTTACTGCTTGTTTCAGGATATTAATTTGCATTGCATTGGTCTATATTTTATGGACTGACTGACGTGAGATACATACCCTTTACTACCGCCTATTGTACATCATGGAACTATTGTAGAATGTATCTAAAGCATGTTTTATGCATTTGGTATAACAAACGGTGGACGTAATTACATAAGCACCGTTGTTCAGCCGTTTCAACGTAAACGGCTCAACCATAGTTAAAGCGGCTTGAACTGAGTAAATGATACGATACGGGAGGAGGTTACCGTAGGTTTGCGGTGGTAGTACCATAGGCTTATGCATTACATGACGCATACATACATGAGAACAGAAAAAATCGTGAATTTGGCGTGATACTAAAATTAGTTATGCCTAAAACGTAGTCAAGTGATAATCAAACCATACCACGTAAATGGTATGCTAATGTGGTACAGCCAGGCTCAATAAGGGACGTGTAGGTAATCGTGTAATTGCTAGATTGGGACGTAAATAATAAATCTGAGCCGCCTAATTAGCATTGAAGCCAGTGTTTGGGCTCTGGTCATATTCGGCGGACATAAATAAAATTAAAATATGCTCTAGGACGTAAAATATAAACCCACTTTTTATTAATTAGTGTTTAAGCTATATTTCTATTATAATTTACAAGACTCCATAAAAACGACAATGGGTATTAAAGATAAGTTAAAGAGAACATCGAGAATTTTTATCAACGATTCTCATGCCAAAGATGATTCCAAGAATGTCACTGGTCACGAAGCACCAGCAGAAGAATCTGAAGCTAAGAAGACTGAAGAACCATTAGAAACTGGCGCAACCGAACAAGAAGGTGTTGCTGGCCAAGGTAATGAGCCAGCTGCACACGAAGCCATTGACCAAACCGATGCCTCCGAGGGCCAATTTGTTGACCAAGAAGTTTCGGCCGCCCCTCAAACTGAAGGTGTCAATGCTTCCGAATCAGCTCCAGTTACTGAAACTGTTGGCCAATCTGAAGCAGTTCCAGAACCTTTAGCTGCAGAACCAGAAGCAGTTCCAGAAACAAACCCAGAACCTTTAGTTGCAGAACCGGAAGCACTTCCACAATCCAACCCACAAACTGAGGCTGCCCCTCAGTTAGAAGAGCCAGTTACTCAAGATGCAGAAGCTGTCCCAGCTACTGAAAACACCCAAGGTGAGACCCCATTAGGACTCAAAGAAGCTGTCGACCAAGACGCAGCTCCTGCCGGTGCTGAAGGTGCTAAAGACACCACCAAACCAGACTTAGCCTCCCAAGGTGAAACTGCCAAAGAAGATGTCCAAAAGGCCTCCAAGAACGTCAACAATGAAGTGAAGAAAGATGCTTTTTTCAAGAGATTTTTGGGAAAATTCAAGAAGTCTTCTTCCGCAAAGTAACTTTTTATCGTTTAATATAGACTCATTTGAGTATTTTGTCTAACATTACGAATGTTTACTGTTACATATCTTATGCAGTATATATATACCTCTTGTTTTAATTGTTAATTTATATTATTTATCTAAAACAGTAATATTTTGCATCAAGTTCCAGGTACGGCCATTGCCAGTGATGAAGTTTTGTGTAAACTTGCCGAATAATTTTTCTTGTGTGTTTTGTGACACTTTGTGTTTTAGCATCAGCAGAAATCAAATTTCTCTTGTTTCCTATAGTTCAGCGGGTAGATAGTAGATAATCTAATTAATATATTGTATTGAGATATATCATACGGTACTATTCAAGAATACAAGTATAACATTAAACTTACTTGATTCAATAGTACTACACAAAAAAAAAAATTAATACGTATACGTTAAAATTGCTTCGTGTAATTAATTAACAGGATCAACATCACAACAATTAGAAATGGATTTAAGAGTGGGCAAGAAATATCGGATTGGACGTAAGATTGGATCAGGTTCATTTGGAGATATTTACTTGGGGACGAATATCATATCAGGTGAAGAGGTTGCTATTAAATTAGAAAACACCAAGGCAAAGCATCCACAATTGGAATATGAGGCTAAGGTGTATAAGGCATTGAGTGGAGGGGTAGGAATTCCGTTTGTTAGATGGTACGGTACTGAATGTGATTACAATGCGATGGTAATTGATTTATTGGGGCCTTCGTTGGAGGATCTCTTCAATTATTGTAATCGTAAGTTCACATACAAAACTGTATTGTTGTTAGCAGATCAGTTGATTTGCAGAATTGAATATATTCACGCTAGATGCTTCATCCATAGAGATATCAAGCCCGATAACTTTTTAATGGGTATAGGTAGAAGAGGATCGCAGGTGAATGTTATCGATTTTGGTTTAGCCAAGAAATATAGAGATCCAAGAACTCATTTACATATTCCTTATAGAGAAAATAAGAACTTGACCGGTACCGCCAGATATGCATCGGTTAACACCCACTTGGGTATCGAACAGCTGAGGAGAGATGATTTGGAAAGTTTAGGCTATGTGTTGATTTACTTTTGCAGGGGCTCATTGCCATGGCAAGGGTTAAAAGCTGCAACTAAAAGACAGAAGTACGACAGAATCATGGAAAAGAAGATGACTACCCCTAATGATATTTTAACCAAGGGATTACCAAAAGAATTTTTGGATTACATGAATTACATTAAGACATTAAGATTCGATGATAAACCTGACTATCCATACTTGAGAAAGATTTTCAGAGATCTATTTAAGAGGGAAAATTACAGATATGATTATGTTTTCGATTGGACATTATACAAGTTCCAACAAGAAAAACAAAGGGAACAATCACAGGTAACAGATGAACAACAAAATAATAATGATCAACAACAACAGCAACAACAACAGCAGCAACAGATACAACAACAACCTCCACAGTTACCACCACAAGACATAAATCAACAACATGCTATACCTCAGAACATGCACCATACTCCTCCATCGCAAAACCAAACCCTCCAGCAACCTGTTTCTGTGCCATATAACTCACAATCTACACAACAACAACTCAACCCTATTTATCAACAGAAACCGAAAGTTAGAAGAATGCCTGAAAATTATTCAAATGTTAATAGTAACCAACGCTTTAATAGTCCTTCTCAGGATGATTCAAAACTTAAAGTTGCCCGTCGTATAAATGATAATCAAAGTCTGCAAGCTCAGCAGGCTTCATCAAACAATCTTTCTACTTGGCTTTAGTTTAATTTGATTTTTATTGCTTATTTGTTTCGTATGCTTGGAAAGTGAAAACCAGAAAATTAAAAAAATAATTTAGATATCATAGAATATCAATAATTGCATAATATCATTTTCATAAATTTATATATTACTAATATATATTGTATTGATTATTCAATTCATGTAACTTTTTTTCATTTAAAAGATGAAATGTTATATAGATATAAATAAGCTATAGTCATAACTATTTTTGTTAACTTTCAAGTTGAATATTACTATTCCTAAATAAAATCTAATCAACATTATCCTGAGGTTTAGCAGGTACATTGTCTTCGTTATCCTTATTTGTCTCTACAACTTTATTGTCCTTGCTAAGTCCTGATTCGAATACTGCTCCTAAGAAATCAAAGATATGTTTGCCTTCCTTTGATTCGATATTTCCTTTGAAAGTATCAATGAATCCAAAGAATCCATAGAATACATTTTCTTTAACTTCTTCACCGTAAATTTTATCATAAATATACTTCATCTTAAATTTATCTATCTCTTCCTTGTAAGGTTCAAATTCGATTTTATTATAGCCGAATTTTTCCAACATGCCGTTATATCCTTCATAAACAGGATTCTCAAGCAACAAACCAAGAGCCGGTGCTTTTGGAATATTGATTTTAGTTGGGCCAAAGCAATCTTGGATTCTTGAAATTGGACACCCAGTTCTGATTACTAAAACCGCCATGGCAATCATTTTTCTAATTTGATGCAACATAAACGATTGCCCATGAATTTTGATTGAAACCCACTCAGTACCTTCAATAACAAATGGATCAGATACAGTGGTCAATTTCATATATCTTCTTGCAGAGGGATCTTTATATAACTTACCTAAAGTAAAGTTATGGAAATTGTGAGAACCTTCATATTGTTTCATAGCGTCACGGAATAATTCCAATCTCTCTTTAGAAACATTATAAGATCTTCTTCTCTTATTCTCGATTTGTTTGATAGATTTAATCAATTTTCCGGTTTCAGTTATTTCCCCATTCTCATTGTACAACTTAGTATCTTCCTTGTTAATTTCAGATCCTTCATTATCAATACTGTTAGTAGCTTCTAAGATGGCTTGTGCTTTGTTGACATCATCTTGAGAAATTCCACTATCTAAGATAGCCTGAGAAGTTTCGGCCCACCATGCGTCTCCCTCAGGGTCATCTCTAACTATTCCTGGATGGTCAGCTTTACCTTTCTTGACCAATTCGGACAAAACAGTCTTAGGCTTTGGTGGTAAGAAACTGTATGTAGGCAATAAGTATTCGTAAACTCTTGAAGAACACATCTTACGACAATCGAACGACTTGTTGGTTCTTTCGATACCCCAAACTCTAATTTGGTCAGGTAATTCCTTGTTGATTTTCTCTAAAATATCTTCATCTTCGATAATTAACTTACACGAGATCACATTACCTGCAGCATGAACCCCCTTGTCAGTTCTAGCTGCTCTCATAAAACCGTTCTTCTTCAAATCATCCGCATTCTCAGGTGAGATCGCACCGGCTTTAACAAATGCTTGGAATAAATCTCCTTCAATAGTCTTAACGTCAAGGTTATTTTGGATCTGCATACCATTGTATCCAGTTCCACAGTATCCAATCATACATGCAACCTTCTTCTTAGGTCTTCTTTCCGATTTTGGCAATGGGTTACCATTTTCATCTACTCTTGGGGTAAATTCACTACTATTGTTAGTAATCCTTAATTCTTAACAGATTTGGTTTTGAAAAAACATACCTACGTGACCTTATGCTCCCTCTCCTTTTTATCGCCTGAATTCTTCTTGAATCTTTTATTGGTGTTTTCTCTTTTATCACCTTTACGGGCGCGAGTCCACTTATCTTGCTGACCCCTTTTATAAACAGATTCATCCACTTCATCATTTGGAATATCTGCAGTTGGTTCGACAGATTTAGGTTTCACGTCCTCTTTATTGTTAATTGGCTCAGACATTACAACTTATTGTATTCAAAATGAAGGTTTAGTACCATATACTACTGCCTGAAAAATTTCCTCATCGCTTCCTCACAGAAGTTTCACGTGACTGAAAAATTTATTGACTTCAAGTACATTTAATATTGATCTTAAGAAGAGATAATTAAAAAAGATACTAAAGATATAACAGAAGTAATGAGATCCTTAACAGAAGAAGAAACTAAGGTTGTGTTCGAGAAGTTGGCAAACTATATTGGTAGAAATATTTCGTTTTTAATTGACAATCCTACTAATCCTCATGTTTTCCGTTTGCAGAAAGATAGAGTATACTATGTATCAGAACAAATAGCAAATTTTGCTACTTCTGTGTCAAGACATCAGTTGATGTCGATCGGTACTTGTTTTGGAAAATTCACTAAGACTGGGAAGTTCAGATTGCACATCACTTCTTTACCATACTTGGCGCAATATGCAAAGTTTAAGGTCTGGATTAAGACGAATGGTGAGATGCCTTTCTTATACGGGAACCATGTATTGAAAGCCCATATTGGTAGAATGTCCGATGACATTCCAGAGCATGCGGGTGTGATAGTTTATTCGATGAACGATGTGCCTTTAGGGTTTGGAGTGAGTGCTAAGTCGACTAACGAAGCTAGGGCATTACAGCCAACTGGTATTGTTGCATTCAGACAAGGAGATATTGGTGAATATTTGAGAGAAGAAGATACGTTATTCACTTAATCGTAAGAAACATCCTTTAAAGATATTATTGTCATTACCATTGTCATTATCATCATTTCTATTCTATATTCTTGTATTTTAGATCTCTTTAATAATTAATGAAAATTATTCAATTTGATAAATGTGTATTGTATTTTCTATTTACATAACGATAACTATTTTGTTTTGTACAGACATATCGCTTAATATGATAAAGTGGTGGTTTTAATCAAGTGACCTGGGTTACCTGAAGAAATGGTGAAGTTATTTTGAACCAATTTTTCAAATTGTTCTTCAGGATCGTAAACGTATTTCTCTTCTTCTTCACCCGATCTTCTGGCAGCTTGTTCATCTGCAATTTGCTCAGATGTCTTATAGTCTTCATTTGTTGGATATTCTCTAACCCTTAAAACACCAGTGGCATCCCAAAAGTTGTAAAGTTCTCTGCATTGATCCTTAGTGAGGTTTTCAACGGTCATAGAGGACACACCGCCATTCTGTAATAAGCTGTTGGCAACTTCGTAGTCACATTGATGTTGCTTGTAGTATGGATCGTATTGCTCGATACCTAAACCAACTGGTAAGGTGTGTCCATAAGCAATATCTTTAGATTCAGCTAATAAGACACCACCCTTGGCAAAACTTAACTCACCGCTTGCTAATTTCAAAATAAAGCTACCCATTTCGAAATCAGTAAAGTGAATTGGCTCAAAGTCTGTGTGACGATATTTAGTCAATGTTTCACTTGTTAATGCATTGAAATCATCAATCGAGACAAGAACAGGAACTTCCTTAGAATGATGCATGATTTCCTCAACCAAAAAGGTAAATGCTGAGGTTGGAGCCACTTTTCCGAAATCATGGTTATATAAGATGAAATCATACAAGGTATTTTCGCCCTTCTTCAAGTTGTATTCCTTCTTCTTAGCGGTGAAAGAGATATCTCTGGTTAATGGCAACTTCTTGAATATCTCTTCGTTAGCAGCACGTAACTTCTTGATCCACCTCTTGGTAAACATTGGCTGTTGATATTTCTCTATTCTTTTGTTGTAGATGTAGTCACTAGAACCTTCAATAAGTTTTTGTGGGTGGTCCAAATGTAAAAGGATTACATCCTTGTCGTATTTAGAAATAGCTAACGCCTTAGCCTGAGAAAGTAACACCGACTTTCCTACACCCTTTTCACCTAATAAACACAATCTATTGTCTTTACTAGGAGATTCCAACTTTGATATAAATTGTTCATCGAGCTTCAATGTATTGTTAGACACCATGGAAACAGGCTTGCTGAATAATTCATGATACTGGTACTTTTTAAATGAATCAAGGTCTTGTAAAGCCTTTTCGGTATAATCGTTATACTTGACAACAGTGGATGTGATCGACTTCAATGACCCGTAGGATATATCTTTGATATTCAATTGTGTGAAATCTGTGGCCGACTTTTCAAACTTCAATGAACGAACAGCATCCTTAAACTTCAAGTGAGTCATACCACCCTTCTTGACCTTTGCAGTCTTAGATTCTGCTCCTTTGTTCTTGAACCCTTGTTTGGCCTTTTTCTTACCATCTTTCAGTTTTGGAGCTGCCTTTGCAAACACATATGCGGATCCACTAAATGATCTTATAACATTTGTTGGAACCTGTCTACTTGCTGTCCTAGACAACGTATCAAACGACAATTTTAACATTCTATAAGATGCTGATACAGCTACTTTAGTCTTGTGTAAACCTAACAAATCGTTGATTATAACTGTTGAAATTTTTCAAAAATATTCGTCAATTTCACACGACCCATTTTCTTCACCAAAAAAATTTAGTCTCGCTATTAGCAGTATAAATTTGGAAAATTTTTCATATATAATATTTATCTTAACGTTTTTATCGATGATTTATTGAGACTAATACAACATGACTTTGAAAATAGGAGCAATTAATCCTATTGTAAGAGTCATGCGGGACACAATGATTCAACGACCGGTAATTAGTTTTATTCGACACCATTCTAAAAGATCAAGATCGTTTAAAAAAAAAGCTAACCACAAACCTGGCCAAGTCATTAGATCGAAGCTAGGTAAAACGCTAGAAGCTCCCAAGACACAACCCAGATTATTTTCCTTTGGGAATTTTTCTGGGTTGGATCAGCCGGAAAATAAACTCAAGGAGATGTCGAGCAACGTCATAAAGAATATTACATCGTTCGACTCTTTAAGGATATTTCCAACCGTTAGATCGGCGATGATCGAGGAGATTAAACATGGGTACAATTTGAAAAGTACTTATATTAAAAGTAAGGAGGAATTGGAAATTAAACCATCTCCCGTACAAATAGCTGCTATTAGGAAGATTAACCAACCGAGACTTCGTAATGTTAATACGGAAAAAAAAGGTACAGACAAAAAGGTATCAGGGCTGGAGATTTTGGAGGATTTGAAGAAATCCAACGAGATGAATAGGTTGAAGGTTTTCACGATTGCTGCTGAAACAGGGTCTGGTAAAACTTGGGCCTATTTGGCGCCACTACTCAGTAAGTTAAAGGAAGAGGACATGAGAGTCTTCAATATGTCTGAGCAGAGCTATCTTGAATCGAAGAAGACGTCGATCATTAGATCGGTTATTTTGTTGCCAACGCATGAATTGGTTGAGCAAGTATACGACTCACTTAAACGTGCATCCAAAGCTCCCATTGATTTGGAGGCTAGTGTTGACAAAAAGATCTTGCAAGATCCTGAATATGCAAGATTCCTTTCATTACCTGAGAACCAATCTTCGTTAAACTTAAATATTGTGAAATGGGGATCTGGTGATTCTCATCAGAGACTTTTCGATGCTGGAAGAAAAAGAATTGATGTCTTAGTCACTACGCCGGCTAAGATCCAAGGTCTTGCTAAATTAAACAACGTTAGTCGTCCATTTAGACTATTTAACTATGTGGAGTACTGTGTTGTTGACGAAGCCGATACCTTAATGGATAAATCATGGATTGTAGACACAACGTCTGTCATCCGTAGATTATCCAAATGTAAGGATTTGATCTTTTGTTCAGCGACTATTCCAAAAGAGTTCAAAAAAACTCTTAGCAAGATGTTCCCTGACGAATTTTCGATCATCAACATAGTGACACCTTCCTTACACAAGATTCCAAAGCAAATTAATCTTAAGGTTATTGATGCACAATTATCACCATACAATGGTTCTAAGACCAGATGTCTTGCTCAAGCAATGTATGCTATTCATAATGACGGTACTGAACAAGGCTATGTCAAGCGTATTTTAGTATTTGTCAACGAAAAGCGAGACGTTCAGCCGTTAGCAGATACTTTAATTGAAAAATTTGGTCACAGAGAAGAGGATATTATTGGGATAACTGGTGCTGATAGTGCTGACGATAGGTTAGCTAAGATCGAACCATTTTTGAAACCAGCTGAGTTATTAGAAGAAGATCTCGACGGTAGTAAAATCAAAGTTTTGATTACTACTGATTTGCTTGCTAGAGGGTTGAACTTCATTGGCATTAAGAATGTTATCTTAATGGATTTACCAAATACATCGGTTGATTTAGTTCATCGTGTTGGAAGAACCGGTAGGATGAGACAATCTGGTAGAGTCTTCGTTATTATTGACAAAAAGACTGGTAAGTCGTGGATTAAAGGGTTACCTAAGGTCATTAAGAAGGGTATCCCATTGGGTTAAACAAATTTTATTATTGTAATTTATTCATTTCCAAACCGTATGTTCAAATTTATTCTCAGCTTCTGATATGTTTCTATAATGATGATTTTCTTAGATTTTATAACGCTTGACTTCCTAGACAAATGTCATTGACGAAAACATCTACAAATTAACTGACACATAAGAAACACTTCAGAAATGCATAATGATTTATTTTTACAAATCAATACTAACTTTAACTTAGATATTATATTGGGTTCAATATTATTGATGTCCACATATTTTGTGACAAACAACAAAACATTTAATGTATGTATATTTTTAAGTTGGAACAAAAAGCATATTTAATGATGATTCACAAAGATTTTCAGACGTTAGACTTCCTAGTTTTCATATTGAGGAAAAGATCTTATTTATCTGATATTCACATGCTTTCCTATTTCCTTATCATAGTTGAAATTTAACTAACATATTCAGAAGATATCATTGAACATTTTGTACATAATTTTTCAAAGGGCATTTCATCGTGTAAATAGATATGTATTTTAGAGGCTAATATATATTTGGGCTAATTCTAATTCTCCATAATTGATTCATTTGTAATATTTTGCGTGTGATTTTGGGCTGTTGATTATCAGAAGTCTGTGAAGACCAGATATTCACCAAATTTTGAGGTCTTTCTTTTAACAGAACACTTGAGTAGCTATATTCGAATCCATTTCATCCTTAAATAGTAACTCTTCATACCTAAAGGGTTTAATTAGCGTATTATTGTACGTTTTAACATGGGCCCGGTCATTAGCCCGATAAGAATACTGTGTCGTGTATATAAATTGCGTCGGTATAAGTGATAAAATTCTGATAAAGAAGAAATATGGGCGTATTTACCAAAATACTAAGACTATCGGTTCGATTTCAATCATCAATCAGTAAGTTAAAACAAGATAGTTATTACAAGATGTCGAGTAACGTGTTAAATCCTATACATGGGCAAGATCATAGCTCATATTTCGGAGCAGAGATCGTTAACAGAGTTTCGTTTTTAAGAGAGGATGGTGACTTTATTAGTAATAGTGTTGCTCATGATTCAACTAGATTCATTTTCTTCGACAAGACCAATCCACTTATAAACAAAGATGGTGGTGAGAAATTGATTATGTTGACGAATGGAGATAATCAATTGGGAGCAAAAGAATCCGTGAAAAAGGGCATATTATCACTTGAATCGTGGCAAAATACAGTCGAGGAGTGGAGCAGTGGTAACAAGGATCAAGATCCAGAGTTACGTGATAATAACAAGCCAACATTCTTATTTTTGGGGTTAGAAGATGAAAGTGTTGGTTTGAATTTACTGAGCTTAAAATCAGTGGAAGACCCGGATAACGGAGCTGAAGAAAAATTCTTGGACTTCCAGGGAAGGTACCAGGGTATTCCATACTACGCGGTGGATTTATCACAATCTCCTGAGTTACAAAGTACGATTATCAATCATGTGTCTGAAGCCAATGGCATTGACAAGGCGAACTTAATTTTCAGTCACTCTAGAAAACATTATCTTGGGTTCTCTCCAAAAGAAGCTGCATTGTATTCTCACGGAAAGATGTTTTTGGACTGGTTATCCAGAAACAGGTTTTGTCCTGGGTGTGGTTCTAAAGTCATCCCTATTCATGCTGGTGGTAAGTTGAAATGTACCAACGAAAAGACCGAGGGAAAGAATGAAAACGATGAAATCCAGTATACGTGTCCCGTTAGAAATGCCACTGTTTCTAATGTCTCGTTTCCAAGAACAGATGCAGTAGTTATTACTGCAATCACCAACACAGACAGATCTAAAGTGTTGCTATCGCTAGCTAAGCGATACGCCCACACGAAGCTTTATGCATGTACTGCTGGGTTTATGGAACCTTCTGAAACTGTTGAAGTTGCTACAAAGAGAGAAATTTGGGAAGAAACTGGTGTTGTTTGTTCGGACATAAATATTGTCCTGACTCAACCGTGGCCTTTCCCTGGTAACTTGATGATTGGATGTCTTGCTGTGGTCGAATTCAATGGCGTTAATGAAGTTATTCATTTGGGCCATGATAGAGAATTGGCAGATGCAAGATGGTTCGACGTTGAATTTATTAAGACATTGATCTACGGGACTAACGATCATGCATCTAATCCAGAAGGCTTATTACTCCCAAGTAAGGAGTCAATCGCTTTTCTGTTAATCAAAATGGTTATAGATCAAGCTTCGGATTCATCAGAACCATCGAACAAGTTATAGATACACTTAGTCTATAGAATACAATTTCAGTATTTTCGATTCAATTCTAGATTGTAGCATCGGTTGTCACGAGTGCGCTAGGCGAACGTGGAGTAGTTTGATAATAAATTAAAATATCATGCTAAATATATATTTATTCTTCTTTCTCTATGAGAACTAAATTGAATGTTACGGCCCATAAGGTTAGCTTACACGATCGTTACGAATAACTCTAATCGCCCACCTATCTCTAATTTAGGAAAATTGATATCAAGTCAATAATACAAAAATGAGTGAAACTGCCCTCGTATGCGGACATAGAGGGTTCAAAGGTAAATATACTGAGAATACTCTTAAATCTTTCGATAAGTGCTTCGAAACTGGTGCTACATTGATAGAAACAGACTTATGGATTACTAGGGATGATGTATTAGTAATATCTCATGACAACAATACAAAAAGAGTATTTTGTGGTCCCAACGGCGAAGTCGCAGATTTTGACATATTGGACTCCACTTACGATGAAATCAAAGACTTGCAAACTATTGAGACAGGTGAAAGATTATTGACCTTCAAGGATGTGCTAGAGTGGTTTGCTCACTACATTAAGACTCATGACAACTCAAATGAGCACAAGTTGATGTTGGACATTAAGAAATTGAACCCTGCAAAATTAGTCAAGTATTTGATAAAGGATTTATTGAAGGTGATCAATGATATTGGATGGTGGTTACATAGACTCATTTTGGGCATATGGGATCTTGGTATTATCAAGTTTTTGAATCAAGACAAGTACTTCCAGGACGTTTTTGGAAATGGTTCCAAGAATGTTTTGGGATATGGACAATTTGACATTTTTCATATCTCTGTTTCCTGGAAGGACTCGCTTCATTATATGAACTACAATTTGTATGTGGATTCCTTACCTAAAGATGGGTCTGTAAGGTTCAAAGCAACAGGTGTGTCCATTATATACCTACTGACATGGTCTACGAGGTTTTTGACAAAATTTATTCCTCGGTTGAAATCTCAACGTATGAAGCTTTATATGTGGACCATCAATACAATTGACCAGTTCGAATATTTGATGAACATAGGTAGAATTGCTCACATTTCAGAATATGGAATTATAACTGATTATCCGCAATACATGATGACTTATCGTGATAAGTTCTTTTATTTCCAAGATTCTTCGGATACTGAAATAGCTTCAGAAGTCACCAGGCTAACTAAATATAGTAGCCATTATGACACTGAGAATGAGCATGCTACTGTACCTTTATCAATCAAACAAAGAATATTGTATCTTTTCTACAAGAGTTTCAATTATCTCGGTGGGGTAAAAAGAGTTACAGATGAAGAACTACAGTTCGATTCATTTGTAAATGAAGACAAGAGGCAACCAATAAAGATCAACAAGTTCTTCCTCTGGGTCTTTGCAACTTGTCAGAAGTATGGAATTTTCTAGGTATTAAATACTATCTTAGACTTACTTTTATATGCAGTACATATCATCACAGATTAATTTGATTATTTAGAATTTACCTAACTATAGTTTAACTTGTTAAGGTATTGTAATATGTTCAGTTCGTTACTACCCAAGCCTAAACACTCATCACTTGAACCTTCGTCAAGGATTTCGCTAAAGAAGGCTGGCCTACACGAAAGGTCAAATCAGCTTATAAAATTGCCAGAAAACAAATCTGACAGAAACGTAATACACAACCCTAATAATTCAGAAACTACTATATCCCAATTACATTTAAACCCTGATGGGACTTTGAATTACAATTTAACTATTGCATCATATAATAACAACTCAAGAAAGGTTCAATCATCATATGAGGATACTATACCATTGAAAGTAAAGTTTCCAAACTTAAAACATCATTTCCCTAGATACACGATTGAAACATGTCCGGATGATTCATTGAAAGAATGTGTCGAAGATACGAGAGCTACGATTAATAAGATAATGAATGAAAAAATGGGGATAAATGAAACTACTAATAACAAGAAAGACGATGTAACATACATAAAATATACAAGTAATAACGTGGTAAAAGATTCAGAAGGAAGTGATGACGAAAGAGGCAGGGAACGTATTATACAAATAAGAAACTATCAAGAAGATCCAATGTTACCTCCTAAGTTCAAATTGCGGAAAAATAGACATAAGAACCCATCTCCACCTCCACCATTATTGAAGAGCAGTAATAATGAACAAACTAGCAAATTAACAAAAGAAGATCAGGCGAAATGGCAAATCCCGTCGGCTATATCTAATTGGAAGAATAATCAAGGTTTTACTATATCATTAGATAAAAGGATGATTGCTGCAAATGGAGGTTCAGAATCAACCACCAATGATGTAAATTTAGAGAAATTTGGTGAGTTGTCTCAGGCTTTAGAAACGGCCGATAAACAAGCCAGGGAAGAAATTAAAATTAGGAGTGAAATGTTAAAGCAACTAGCTATCAAGGAACAGCATGAAAAAGAAAACAAATTAAAGGAATTAGCAGATATTGCCAGAAGTAAGAGACTAGATAATAAGAGACCTAGTGGGGATTATGAACATAATAAGAAAAAAACGAGATATTGACTATTATATATTAACAATTTAATTTAATGATACAAAGTAATTTATAATACACGATATTTACACTATTATTTGTTCGATTTAGTTTTAGTTTTAGACCTATCGCCTCCTTCATAAAGTGACCTATCAAATTTATCAATGGCCTTGGAATTAACCCACTCTAACACTCGAGATAATTCTTTTTCCTCTTTGGATTCTTGTAATTCATTCAACAAGTCCGTGTATACTTTGGATAAGTCATTCACATTGTCGCTACCTATTACATCAGAGAAAGATTTAGTTTTTTGTCTCTTTGTTGGAAGAGGTTGGTTCCGTAAACGCTTGTTACGTCCTAATCTTAGTTCATCTTCATCCTCATCATTTTCGTCATCATTTTCTTCTGTATCATCTTTTCCGACGCCTTCTTCGTTTAGGTTAGATAAAGAGTTCACATCTTTTCCTAAAGATTTAAGCTTTTCAGTGATTTGACGGATATTATTTTCTAGCTCTAATTCTTTGGCCTCTTGCTGATCCAAAGATAAAGCCTTTCTTCTAGCTGCCATACTTTGAACAATAGCTTCTTTAACGATTAATAACTCTTTACGTAACAGAGATTCACGCTCACCCCAAGGATTTAACCATTCAATCAATTTTGTTACCTGTTCTGGTTTGTCATAGAACCTCCAATAAGATCCACTAAATAACGGATCTGGATTTTCTTCTAGGATCTTACGCTGTAATGGAGTTAAGTAATTAGTTAATGATGTAACACTTAAACCTCCCAAGTGGTCGATAACTATATCTTTTTCAATCGAGTCTTCCAAAGTCCTTGTAACCTGGTTAGACTCAAATGATAAGCCAAACATTTCCGAACTCATACTACGGAAACCAAGAGGTAATTTATTGAAATCCATTTGCTTGAATGGCTCTTTAATACTCTGTTTGGAATCTTCACCAGATTCACCTTGATCATTATTGCATTTATAAAACTTTTCCAACTCTTGTTCATAATTCAAGTACAAATTATGGTATTTATCAACATCTTCTAAGCTTGACCCAAAATGTATTCTCAAGTCATCATCTGAAGGCCCTTGAACCCATAATTTCCCCATTAGATAAGTTTCATCCAAAACAGCATTTTCGTCTTCAACAATCTCATCGTCTTCATCATTATTCATATTTGGAGCTGCATTGTCATCATCATCATTGTCATCGACATCATTCGTATTACTGTGCAAGGTTGGAAGACCGTTGTTTTCAAACCACCAATATCTATTATATAAACGATCCTTCCCTAATAACTTGACTCTTTGACAATCTATTTCATTTAACTGCTTTTCAAGTTGGCGCTTTGCTTGTTTATATTTTTCAATGCTGAGCAATGTTTCCTTTCTTTGGTCACATAAATCTTTAAATCCTTTATCACTTTCAGCTAATTTACTCTCCTGTTCAGACATTTCAAATGCTTGTAAGTTAAGTCTTGGCATTCTTCTTTTATTTGAATCAGGGTTAGGAGTAGATTGAGAATCTTTTCCCTTCAGCTTATTCTTAGACTTGGATTTGGACTTAGACTTAGCATTTTCCGTTGCTTCTTTAGCATCTGTTAACTTCTCATGAATTTCAACATGTAACTTTTGCGCCAAATCGTACGCAACCTTATAGTCTCTTATATTGTCTAACCTATTACGTCTTAAAACAGTAGATGAATCCAAGCATTCATCAATGTAATTTCTAACTTGTGTGCCATTCATAAGTAACGAGACAAGTATGTTCAAAACTTGCAATCTCAAATCAATATCTAAATCATCGTAAAATTGATTCATTACAGTACTAGTAGTTGCTGGCATATCAACCGGCGCCAATATGCGGTACACCTTATTAATAATCGGCTTGAAAGCAGGAACGTACTCAACTAACGATAACACACCAAGTAAAATACACTGCCAATTTCCGTCTCTGAAATTTCTTTTACGAAGACGCTCGTGCCATGGAATATTACGGTAATTCATCACAATATATGCATTGTGTTCACGATCATCATCTTCGTTTAGACTATCCCCATTTTCATTATTTTCATCATTATCTTCTTCTTCTTCTTCTTCTTCATCATCGCCATCATTCTCATCATCGAGTTTTACTCCTTGTTCGGTTTTAATTTTGGCGTCATCTTTGTTGCCATTAGTCATTTCCAACGATTCATGACTCTCATCATTATCAGCTTCATCTTCACTTTTCAAAATATTTTCTTCGTTGTCGGAATCAGAACCTCTTTCTTCAATACCAACATCGTTATCATCCTTTGAAGGAGAGTTAATATACGAATTTTCCGGGGGTAACGTTATTTGTAACCCATATATGACATCGCTATCCAATTTCAAGGACTTGTTTTTAGGTGCTTCATTTGATACTATTGCACCAAGAACAGCACACCATATTTCGTCCAATAGTTCGCATCTACCAATCTTCTCAAATTGGTCATGAGTCCAACCCATAGCGTATATAAAATCATCAAATGTGAATGTGTCGAATTTTAAAACCGTATGATACACGTTTAAAAAGACCCAGGATTCCAACGCATCCTGTATTGATTTTACGCTTCTGATTCCAAGGCGCTTAATCTCCAGTCCTAATTCTGGGTCTAATCTTTCATCAGTCTTCTGTTCTTCTTTGTGCTTTTGGATCAAATGCCCATTCCAGCTCTTAGCATTTTCTGGGACATTTAGCACTTCGGGAATAGGTTTCGAATATTGTAAATTAAATTTAAGATTTAAATCGCTGACCGTCAGTTTCTTAGACGTTGGGTACGCCGGTTGAGGACTCGATTTGTTTATTTCTTCGTCGGCCTCTGACAAAATATCAGGCATATGATGAGGCGGAAGTCTCCTCTTTATATCGTCTTCCTGGGCTGTTACTGGTGGTGGTTCATCTAATATGCTATTCAAAGCAGCCTTCTTCTTTAAATTCTTAGACGAAGGAGCCGCAGATTTCTTGATCAATTTACGGTATCCATTAGGAGCATCCGCTACCGCAGAAGGTAACTCATCGCCTTCATAGATAATATCACCACTTGGAGTAGAGGATTGGAAATGCACTAAATCATCCGGATATTTTTGATTGATTCTGTATTTCTTAGCAAACTTATTTTTCACCACCCACGGAGCACCCACTTTGTGAGATCTGGTCATTGTTAATTTGATAAATGCTTTAATAAGCCATTTCGTGAAGTGGTTTCTGTCCCGCGAGATTTTTTCGTTTATGACTATCGCTTGCTTTTGGTCGTTTGCTCGGACAACAAGATATTTCGTCAATAACCCATCAGATGGGTTGCTGTATTGGATCTTTTCCTTGATGGTACCCCGTTGCCTTGTTCCCGATTCTGCTTGTCCATTAAGTATCGACCCTTTCAAGATTATCGTCTCTCCAGGAAAATAATCGTTCTTGAATACCAGGTAAACCTTGTCTACCAACTGATCCAACCGCGTAATACGGTTGAACTGCAAAAACCTCAATATGTGCTCTTTCAAAGCCTCAGGGAAATTCTTTTCTACCTCCTGTATTTCTTTGGCTTCACTCTCTGTTGCCTGGAAAAACGTCAAACATGAGTTCCCAGTGATTTCACATACGAATTTTTTCCGATGATAATAATCCATTCTTTGCAAATAGTCCTCATACGTGAGAAACCACTCCTTTGTAGCCGGTATATGAAAAACCTCCGTGTTTAAATCGCCGGGCACCTCTGGCGCCCTTATAAACGTAACCTGTTTTCGCTTGTATAAAACCATCTCAAGAAGCAACAATTTTTAACACCTATCAATATATCGTCTCTTAATTGATTAATAAATATGTCTTAACAATAATCCTTTGAACAAAAAAATATGCTTCTTTAATTAGCTTCCATATAAAAAAAATTTCCTTATACTTGTTCCCTATTTTCCAAAAAAAATAGACGTTAGTTGTTATATTGAAATTGCTTTTGTGTCATATTGTTATATGATTTAATGATTGCAACAATTTGTAGTAAATACGCGATCCGGCGTACGAAGTGCAAATTGCAGCGAACAGTTTGACGACATGGTCAAAGTACGACATACGACATATGCTTTGAAATCATCGCGTTACACCGTTCTTTCAGCACGATCTAGGCTCTGGTGGGGTTTAATTGGTGGAGGACTAGAGAAAACTCCCACGAGAGTCAAGTATACAGAGTAAATTGTACAATAGAATAAATGTTCAAAGATAAGGCTAGGGTTAATATAGAAGAGATAGCAGCTATTACGCAGCGTTTGTTTCGGAGGATTAATTGTTGGGGTGTCTGTTTTACGGAAGTATATACAGTATATTCGCATAAAGACCAATCGGTAACTATATCTGGAATATCCCAAACCTGTGTGGCGGGAGGAGCCCCACGACTAGCGAAAGATAAACGTTGATAGAAAATGGATATATAGGGAACGTTGGTCGCAATAAATGTAGGTAAAATTAAATAATTACCATAGAACATAATTATAAACGTACAAAATGACTCTTCCACAATATTTCAAAGGATTTGCTGTAGATAAGCCAGAGAACTGGAACAAACCTAAGTTGGTTGAATACAAGCCAAAAGAGTTAGCATCGCATGATGTCGTGTTGGAAAATATCTGCTGTGGTTTATGTGGTAGTGATATTCACACCATCAAGGGTGCATGGAAGCCACTCAACAGAGACGATCTTGTTGTTGGTCACGAAATTATTGGTAAGGTTATTGCCGTAGGTAAGGACGTTAAGGAAATCAAGGTTGGTGACAGATGCGGAATTGGTGCCTGTTCCAAGTCTTGTATGGATTGTTCAAGATGTCAAAGTGATAATGAGCAATACTGTACTAAAAAGGTCAGTACCTACAATGCTAAGGATTATGATACTGGCTACATCTCCCAGGGTGGTTATTCTTCTCACTCGATTGCACACGAACAATATGTTTTCCCAATTCCAGATGAATTGGAATCCGCAGTTGCTGCACCATTGATGTGTGCTGGTTTAACTGTCTTCTCCCCATTAGTCAGAAACCTTGGTGAAAATGCTAAGGGTAAGACTGTTGGTATTATCGGTATTGGTGGTTTAGGTCACTT